>NC_091748.1:78568635-78723635 GCF_043380555.1 Nothobranchius furzeri
ATGATTTGAAAGCCCTGGTTTGGTCCAGCCCACTCCGGGTAGGATGTTGGTTGGGATGTGAGGGACCAGAAAACCAAACCTCCACCATCCCCTCAGTGGCTCTGGATGGAAGCCGCTCTGCTCCTTCTGAATCTGGATGGACAACAACAGGAGCCTCCTCCCCAACCTTCCTGGGAAGCTAAGAAGTGTAATGCTTTGATGGGCAGAGCACACTCTGCCGTTCCCTTCATGGATAACAAGGAGTGGAAAACCGCCTTGAAGAGGCGTGTCAGCCATTAAAGAGACACGATGGTGGAATCACGGGAAACCAGGATGCAGCCCGACGCGCCGTACTCCTGCAGGGGGCAGCAAACCCGATCAGACCCAGGGGTTCCCCAAGTTCTCCTGAAATCCAGCATAAAGAGGAAATGTTTCACATTCTGAACCTTTAGTCCAGAAACACAAACGGATCTGATCTAAAACGGATTAAATCCCTTTCCTCATGACCAGTGATGAGTTTGTTTTTCTCTGTCAGCTCAGAGCTTCTGTTTAGGTCTGGGTCCCGGTCATGGTCCATTCGGCCATCTCCTCCTCCCGTCCTCCTCCTGCTGGTGTTTCTGTAAAAGTTCTCAAGAAGCTCCTCTCCTGGTTGTCTGTGTTTTTCAGTACTTACACAAGAACGGGGTCGTTCATCGTGACCTGAAGCCGGAGAACCTGCTGTACGCCGACCTGTCGCTGGACGCTTCGCTGAAAATAGGTAAGAGAGTCAGCGCTGCTGCCCCTACAGGAGAGGAGGGCTTTCCTTATAGCCGAGTCCCGCCTAAACGCACCGCTAACACAGATTCTGCTGCCTTTGTCCTGAAGGCGAACACGGTGTTTGTCCAGAGAAACGAGCCACACGTCAGTCGTGTTGTTGTCATGGCCGCGACGTGACCGGACTGGACTCGCACAAGTCCTCATAGCTTCTCTGTTTCCTCGAGCGAGGCTCGGATGAAGCTGCACCAAAATAAAAAAAAGTACTCACATTTATTCTAACGCTGCTATTTTATTGCAGCATTAAGATGCGGGACGCTTCGGGAATGACTTGAGTAGCACCGAGTCCTGCTGCCCCCCTGGTTCTGGTCAGTAATGAACCCGTTGATGCTTATCTCAGCACGGGCGGTGACTTTCATCCTAGCGGGCCAATTTGGTGATTTTTAAAACAGAATCAAATCTTAAAATAACCGTAGACACAGTGATGCGTTAGTTAAACCACTCAGAAATGCTAATTATGTCCATCTCATCCTTCAAAGCTTCACATCGCTAACAGAACAGAACCATCGCAAGTGTCCAGTCACTGTCCTCCAATAAAACAGTTTTTCCACAACAAAGCTTTGGTTCACGATCCAAAGCTGAAAACCTTCCAGATGTCCTTGAGATGCGTCTCATCTTACAAACGCCTCATGACCTCCGCTACCAATCAGTCAACCAATCAATCAACCAATCAATCAATCAGATTTTGTTTATAAAGTGCTTTTCAAGCAACGTGCTTTACAAAATGACCCCAAATTCCCATAAGATTTTAAAAACATTAATACACTCACACACACACACACACACACACACACACACATGCGCGCACACACACACACACACACCAGTAAAAATTTATATTCAGCTGAGTCCAGATGAACCAAGTAAGGTAAGGCAAGGAAACGCCATCAGAGGAGCCCTCTGCCCCGGCAGCATCAGGTCTTCCACACTAAATCAGGACGCACAGAGGAGGGGGAGCAGAGACCCCCACCTCCACTTAACACTACCTACCTGTAGAGCGCCCAAACTGTCAACTCAACTCAACTTTATTTATAAATCGCGCCTTACAGGCAAGAAGATGCCACCAAGGCGCTACACTGATCAAATAAAAACATAAAACACTAAGTCCAGAAAATAAAAGCAGGAAGCAACAGTCGACCACCGCCCCCGGGGCAGAGGGCCCCTACAGAGAAAACAGTGGATTAAAATGACTAAAAATATAAAAATGAAAGAGCTAATATAAATGACTAAAGTAAGAAAATAAGTAATAAATAAATTAACATGGACAGTAAAATTATAATATTATTAAATAATGAAACTGCTAATTCAATTCAATTCAAGTTTATTTATAAAGCGCCAAATCACGACAAGAGTCGTCTCAAGGCACTTCACATGACTAGTGTCAGTGACTATACAGCAATCCTCATTCTAAGCAAGCATGCAGCGACAGTGGAGAGGAAAACTCCTTTTTAACAGGAAGAAACCTCCAGAGAATCCTGGCTCAGTATAAGCAGCCATCCTCCACGACTCACTGGGGATGGAGAAGACAGAGCAGACACACACACACACACACACACACACACACACACACACACACACACACACACACACAAAATAATGTGTCTATAGTTCTATTGTGATGTCTTAGTAAATATTCTATTTGGTGAAATCAACTTTATTGTATTTATCCTAAAATCCGATAAAACGAGAAATAAAACTATAGTAAATAATTAGATCAAAGCTAACCTAAAAAGACGGGTCTTGAGCCTGGACTTAAAAACATCAACGTTCTCTGCGGCCCTGAGGTCCTCTGGCAGCTCGTTCCAGAGGCGAGGGCGGTGATACTGGAAGGACGCCTCGCCGTGAGTGTGTGTCCTGACTTTAGGGATGACCAGGAGACGCCTGCCAGAGGAGCGCAGAGGCCGTGAGGGTTCATACGGTAAAAAGCAGCATCTTCATGCTAGTTTTGGATCCTCTCACCTGATCCAGCAGGAGCAAGGTTGTGAAGTGAAGAGGACGCTGCTGAGGAGCTGTTTTCTAGTTCCTGTCTGGGTTGACGTAAACAAAAGGATATTTCCATCTTCGTTCTGTTCTCCTGCGACACTTGAAGATTTTAGTTTAAGTTACCTTAGCACTAAAGTTTACCTGATCAGCTGACACGTTATACTGCAGCCGTTGTTTCCACGTGTCTCGTGTGTTCAAAGGTTTTCAATACCAAGAGAAACCTTTCTGTCCCGACCGACCCGTGTTTTGTGAGACAACATCCTCCCGCCTCGCTCTGATTGGCTCATTATTTTTGGAGAAGCCTCTCTGGGTCCAGATGGACGGTGAGCCCCTGGCTAACCGCCACAGATGGACGAGAGAGAGGCTCGTCTCCGGCAGCACCTCACGTCACAGGGCTCAGCTCTGTTCTCTTCTTCTCTCTCAGCTGACTTTGGTCTTTCCAAAATCATCGATGACCAGGTGACCATGAAGACCATCTGTGGCACGCCTGGGTACTGTGGTGAGTAGCACGCTCTGCCTCAGTTGTGCTGCATATGGAAGAGGTGTAGCCGTCGATTGTGGGAGGTAAAGGTTGAACTGATGCTAGCTAGCAGCTCTAATGAGAGGTTGTGCAGCGTTGCTGGGCTCTTGAGAAAGATGCTGAAAATAATGTAGAAATTCACACTCAGAAGTTCTTCATGGATCCCAGAAGGATGTGTTTAAAACAAAACTAACATAATCAGGTTGTCCCTGGCTCTGATGCTGATGCGGTGATGGATGGAGAGATTACACTCTCCACACCAGACTCATAGAAGATCATGGAAACAATGATATAGGATAGACTAACATATCCATCCATTTTCAGCCACTTCCCTGCAAACAGTCAACGTCGCATGGACGTGCAGATAATTTCTATATTGAGTATGTCGGTCCAGACCACATCTGTAGGACGTCCAAACTGGTATAGTATCTAGAGTCGGGTCGCGAGGGGGGCCCAGACTTCCCTCTCCCCAGCCACGTTGGCCAGCTCCTCCGAGGGAATTCCAAGGCATTCCCTGGCCAGGTGAGAGACATAGTCCCTCCAGCGTGTCCTGGGTCTACCTTTAGGTCTCCTCCTGGTTGGACGTGCCCAGAAAACCTCCCCAGGGAGGCATCCTGACCAGATGCCCGAGCCACCTCAACTGGCTCCTCTCGATGTGGAGGAGCAGCGGGTCTACTCCGAGCCCCTCCCGAATGACCGAGCTTCTCACCCTATTTCTAAGGGAGAGCCCAGACACTCTTCGGAGAAAACTCATTTCGGCCGCTTGTATCCGTGATCTCGTTCTTTCGGTCACTACCCAAAGCTCATGACCATAGGTGAGGGTAGGAACGTAGATCGACCGGTAAATCGAGAGCTTCGCCTTCTGACTCAGCTCTCTCTTCACCACGACAGACCGGTACAACGCCCGCATCACTGCAGATGCAGCACCCATCCGCCTATCAATCTCACGCTCCAGTTTTCCTCACTCGTGAACAAGACCCCGAGATACTTAAACTCCTCCACTTGGGGCAGGACCTCATCCCTGACCCGGAGAAGGCATTCTACCCTTTTCCTGCTGAAGACCATGGTCTCAGATTTAGAGGAGCTGATTCTCATCCCAGCAGCACTGCTGCGATGTACGCAAAAATATTCAAACTTCAATCGGTTAACCGGCTAGGCTGGTTATGAATTATTCATGTGTTACGTCCCCGGCTCTCTAGGAGAGATGAGGAGGGGAGTAATAAAAATGGTGTGTGGGTTGAATAACAAACAACGTGTTGTGTCACTTAAAAACAAAGGATTTTATTACAAAATGCTGGATATTTACAAAGAACCTAAAACCAATACTGTAAACAAAACCAAAGGAGCAATATTCAAAAAGGAGATAACGTAAAGCGCCACCCCAGAAGGGGGTAGGAAGAAAACCCAGAATAATAATATTTATAGATTCAAAAGGGGAGATCCTAAAGTCAAAGTCAAAAGCCGTTCCGAGGTCAAATTATCCAAACAATCCACCGCCTAATCCAAATACTAACGAGTTATCTACCAAATTCCAAAGAGCGAACCGAGGAGAAGAGAATAGCCCAAACTGTTCCCAGTCTGCACTCTCCTTGACCTTCTCCCTGAACTGGTGGCTGGAAGCAGCTTTTAACAGACCACAGCTGGGGACCGGGAGACGGGCGAGGCAAAGGCCACTGAGGCCATCCATCTTATGGCCGAAAAGGGGCACGGCACGTAACACATGTAACTGTAATCTGATTACTTCAGTAAGTAAATGGTACAATAGTGAAGCATTAAAGATGTAGGTGTGTTTATCAGACGCTTTTGTTCACAGCGACCAACAGCTGATGATGACGCAGCAGGTCGCCCTCGAGGCTAACAACAAACACTAATCAGCCAGTCCTAGGTGGCGGTGAGGCAGCATGATGAACCCTAGAGGGAAGTGAACAAGGAGAGGACAGTAGAGTGGGGGAAGGGTGCTGGTTTAGAAGAATCTCTCTGAAGAGCTGGGTCTTCAGGAATTTCTTGAAAATCGACAAGCGCTTGGGAGGTCGTTCCACATCTGGCTAGCGGCAGTGGAGCTCAATGAACAGAGGGGTGACGAGCTATTTTAGGCTGATTGAAGACCAGATGAGCTGCTGCACTCTGGACTTGGTCGATATAATACATGTCACTGGCCTCAACACATGTCAACACCAATATCTTCTCAGCCAATCAGACGGCAGCATCTTGTTTCTAGAGCTCAGCCTGATCATCAGAGTGGAGAAGGAAGAAGTTTTAAGATGGCATGGTTGTTAGTCTGAGTGTCTCTCTCTGGGATTTGAACCCACAACCTTCCTAGGGTAGTTAACGTAGGGCAAGTTCAGGCTGTATACAGGTCTTCACTCACACACTCCAGTCTGTTGTCAGTGGTGTCCTGAAGGTAGTATCAGCATGACGCCGTGTAGCACTAGTGATGATGGGTGTGTGTGTGTGTGTGTGTGTGTGTGTGTGTGTGTTTGTGTGTTTGTGTGTGTGTGTGTTTGTGTGTGTGTGTGTGTGTGTGTGTGTGTGTGTGTGTGTGTGTGTGTGTGTGTGTTTGTGTGTGTGTGTGTGTGTTTGTGTGTGTGTGTGTGTGTGTGTGTGTGTGTGTTTGTGTGTGTGTGTGTGTGTGTGTGTGTGTGTGTGTGTGTGTGTGTTTGTGTGTGTGTGTGTTTGTGTGTGTGTGTGTGTGTGTGTGTGTGTTTGTGTGTGTGTGTGTGTGTGTGCGTGTGTGTGTGTGTGTGTGTGTGTGTGTGTGTGTGTTTGTGTGTGTGTGTGTGTGTGTGTGTGTGTGTGTGTGTGTGTGTGTTTGTGTGTGTGTGTGTGTGTGTGTGTGTGTGTGTGTGTGTGTATCTATGCTGAGTCGATGCACAGATGTGAGAAGTGATGCGTTTGCTGCGGCTGCTGCGCTGTAGGATTTCTCAGAGCTCTCAGTCAGCCATCTGGCCGCTAACCGACTCTTCTGCTTGCAGCTCCAGAGATCCTGCGGGGAAACGCCTACGGTCCCGAGGTGGACATGTGGTCGGTCGGCGTGATCCTGTACATCCTGTGAGTCTGCTTAGCACACACACACACACACACACATACACACACACACACACACACACACACACACACACACACACACGCACGCACACACACACACGCACGCACGCACACACACACACACACACACACACACACACACACACACACACACACACACACACACACACACACACACACACACACACACATTATTATTATCTAACAGAGATTCCGCTCCGAGCGCCGTCTGCTGCAGGTAAGACCCTGACTCATCAGAAGGACTCCTCTGACTAACTCAGCAATAATTCTAATAAGGATCTGAGATTATTTTCAGAATAAAGCTGTTTTGACTCGTTTACACCGGCGGAGGGCTGTCTCCTACATTCACACTTGAGTAGACTCTGTGGTTTTAGATCCGTGGTCGTGTTTAGGTGTCATTCACGACCGCAGTGCCTAGGTTCCTGACCGGAGTGCTGGTTCTTGTTCTTCAGGCTCTGTGGGTTCGAGCCTTTCTTTGACCCCAGAGGGGACCAGTACATGTACAGCCGCATCCTCAACTGCGACTACGAGTTTGTGTCTCCGTGGTGGGACGAGGTCTCCCTTAATGCCAAGGATTTGGTGAGTTCTTCCACTGCTGTGACCTTTTCACACTGAACTGAACTTGAATGTCAGAGGGACTTAGGAGCCAACTGGCAAACACGTGAAAGGCGTGATTTATCATCCCTGAGAGGTATTGTGGAGGCGGGGCTGCTGTCTGCTATTAAAATGTGACATTAGAAAACATCTCAGTTTTTACTCTTAAGCCTCTTTCACAACAAAATGTCGCCAATTTGCTACAAAACTGAGCTGTCCTCTCGAAGCCTTTGGTCGTTCATGAGAGGTCAGAGCGTGGCGGTAATGTGACGCCATTACGGTGGTGAACAGGGGGCACGGGGGCGCCTTTGCTGTCACTGACTTTAGTTTGAACATAACTGACTTATATTATGATTAAAACCGCTCCTGAAGGTGTCTGTCCTCCACAGTCCCCGTGAACGTAGGTGAGCATCAGTGAACAGGGTGAAATGGTCCGCGCACTTAGCCTAGCTTAGCATTTGTACATTGCTTTATAAACTAAGTCACTTTATCACGTCCAAAGATTTCCTAAACACACAGATAGTTCCAAAAACGAAGGTGATCCAAGGTGCAAACGTGTGAAGCACATCCAGCATGATTGTGATTCGTTTTCTCCAGTTTGTGCCTAAGAGTAAACAACGTGAGCGGAGAAAAACACCTCATTGATAGGTCTGAGGTGAGAGCGCTCACTCTGTCACATTTCAGCACCATAACAGCGATGTCTCAGTTTAAACCCTTTTCAAAACTTGCAACATTTTAACCTTTTAACTCATTCGCTGCCAGCGTTTCTCACCGTTTTTACTGTTTTTTTAAGAGTGACAGAACGTTGTGCGCTAGGATGATGTCGACACCAAAACAAACAAAGCGGAGACTCGCCTCTTACATCAGGAAGAATCCACGCGCTTCGAGCATTATCCGTTCTTTCATAATCCGTTGTTGAATTGTGATCGGCAGAAGCTTTTCCGGTTCGCTCCTCACTTTTTTTACAGCAGCGGCCCAAAACGATCTCCTAACACATGGATGTTCTGCTTCCTGATCACTTGACGTGTGACGTACGCGGGTGAAGATCGGCTTTAGAGCTGAGATGTTTTTTTCTCACGGTGCGGGGGCTCGTCCGACGCTAGGGATGGGTACCGAAATCGGTACTTTTTAAGGTACCGACCGAGCACCGATTCACGTCATTTCAAACGGTGCCTCATTTCGGTACCCGTCCATCATAACGAGAACTTGCCAAGACAGCTGCGCATGCGCAAGAGCGTTTTGTCGTCGCTAGCTGCGAGCATGTTGTAAACAGAGCAGCATGGTAGAGAGAACGCACGCTAAAGCTTGGCTCCACTTCACTAAATGTGATGGGTAACTGGGTGATGATGAAACCAGCAACAACTATCTAAGTGAGACATCCTCATCTTAATCTGCTCCGGTAGGTAAATATAATTAGCTTGATATGTTAGCTTCCGTTTCGCTAATGGTGCGTTCGCTTTCTCCTCGGAACTCCGAATTTCTGACTAGAACAACATGAACGCGCTCTAAAGTTTGGCTTCACTTTACTAAATGCGACGGGTGAATGGGTGAAGGTAAAACCAGCGACAACGATCTAAGTTTGAGGCATCATCGTTTTAATCTGCTCCAGCAGCTAAATAAACTGTTTAAGATATTGTTAGCTTGATATGTTAGCTTCCATTGCTACCATTGTTATCAGCTAATGGTGCGTTCGCTTTCTCCTCGGAAATTCTAACTTCCCAGTAGGAAAAATCAAATGAAAAAGGACGGCAAAAGGAATGAAGATACACAGTAAATTTAGCTCACAGTAAAGATGTTTGCTTCAGTTTAATTATCAGCTTATAAAACTACAAGGACAATGTTAAAATACAAACAGTTGTATGTTATTTATCGTGATATTTATCAAATATTGTTATATATTGAGAAAAATATATATTTAATTATAAAAGAGAATTAAAATAATAAACACTCAAAAGTATCGAAAACTGGTACCGTTAAGTACCGGTATCGATTCGTAGGTACCGGTAATTAGTACCGGATCGATTCAAATGTCAAAGGTACCCATCCTTATCCGACGCCCACACAGTAAAAACATGAACGCAGTGAACGAGTTAACAAGAATTTACTTGTACTATTTATTGGGTTTTTAATCCAAAAATTGTCGCCATTGGGAAATGAATAATTGACCATCCCTCTATCCATCTGTTTTTGTCCGCTTATCCGGGTCGGGTCACTGGAGAAGCAGCCTAAGCAGGGAGGCCCAGACTTCCCTCTCCCCTGCTACTTGGGCCAGCTCCTCCGGGGAAACCCAAGGCGTTCCCTGGCCAGCTGAGAGACATTGTCCCTCCAGCGTGTCCTGAGTCTTCCTTTAGATCTCCTCCCGGTTGGACATGACTGGAAATCCTCACCAGGGAGGCGTCCGGGAGGCATCCTGACAAGATGCCTCAATGGGTGTCGGAGTTGGATAGTATTGGTATTTTGGATATTGGATAAAACGCCAAAGTCGAGTTTCCCTATTGATGGCCCACAAGATGATACAAAGCGCATGAGGTTGGAGGAGATTGATGACCCAAACTGTCGAGTCAGCTTTTAGTTTAAGTCCCACTTTGACCAGAAGGATCAGCCTCGCGTCCCAGTTGAGTCTGACCTTGACCTTTTCTCTGCTGGTCCGGCTGCAGGTTGGTAAGCTGATTGTTCTAGACCCAAACAAGCGTCTCAGCGTCCAGGAGGCCCTGCAGCACCCCTGGGTGCTGGGTAAGGCTGCTCGCTTCTCCCACATGGATACCACCCAGAGGAAATTGCAGGAATTCAACGCACGACGCAAACTTAAGGTTCGTAGCTAACAACCATCTAAATGGAGCTAAAAATAGCCCAAACTTTGCACAGCATGCTAACAGCGCATTTGTCGACAGGCTGCCATGAAGGCCGTGGTGGCCACCAGTCGGATGCACGAGGGCTCACGGCGTCGCACCGACAGCTGTGAAATTCAAGCTTCGGGGACTTCCAGGCAAAGCAGCATGCAGCAAGACCCGCCCCCTGAGTCCACAAGTCCTGCCCCCGAGGAAACAGAGACTACGACCTCAGATCAGGAGGTGCCACAGAATGTTGAAAATAAGCTTGCTGACCAAAGTGCCCAGAGTCCCTCCCCTCCACGCAGCCCTATCACCTTTGAAGCCCCGTCCACAGGCTCCGCCCTCGTCAGACCCCCGCTGCGTGCCGATGGGCTACGGCAAGCCTCAGTCATCCCCAAATCAATGTTGATCCAACCTCGGCTGCCGCAAAAGAGCTGTTCTGTTATAGAGCCCCTCCCCAGAGCTGCAGCCGCGCCCCCTTTAGGGTCACCTCCCAGTCCAAACAGCCTCAGCAATGGCTTCACACCGGGGGCGGAGTCAACCAGTAAAACTGCCCAGTGCCAGTGACCACCTGACAGAGCCACTTCAAAATCACGACACAAATCAACAATTCATCTTCCATCAAATACTCACAAACATCTCCGCCAACTTCCTGGGACCAGATTACACCGGAGTCCAACGTGTGTGTAACACCGGCCCTGAGCAGCAACCCGGGTTGGGCTGCAGATCTCTCACCGAGGGCTGGTTGGTAGGGTTTAAAGACACTAAAGAACTCATTTTAATCAATATCTAATAAGAGCATAAAGAGATATTTCATGTTAAGAGAGTTTCTTCGAACTCGTGCAAAGCTACTTTAGTGGAGACTCAGAGTGAACGTAGAGCTGGAAATGAGCAGAGAAGTGAAGTTTAGGAACTTTTCAACCTAAAACTTTTTATTTTCTGCTGCTGCCATCCAGGAAACGATGTAAACAGATGATAAAGGTTTTATTTTAATGTAAAAAATGACTATAAATACAAAAAACACAATCTAATGTAAACTCAGACAGGCTTTCCAGGGAATTCTCCTCTTGTCTGAGAGTTGTGTCCACTTCACAAACGCTTCCAGATGCTTTCTGATTGTAATCGTTTGGCTGAAAGTTTTCCTGGCGTCAGTCACAAAGACCTTTTGAAAGATGAGACCAGCCAAGCGCTTGGTTTTGGCTCTGAGCTGGACCCAAACCCTAACCCTGCTGGACATTTCGTCTGACAACAGGCCACATGGAAGCAGCTCGACACGGAGTTTATTGCCACTCTCAATGCATTTTGTTTTATCTCACATTCTTATGGACGTGCTCAACCACGCTTACAGAGAGGGTTCACCACCTCCTGGGTAGTATATGTGCTCTAATTCATGACCTGGCTTCAGTCAGGCCAGGTTTCCCATGAGAACATGTGCAACAAGGACAGACTAAAGCAAAGATGTGATTAGAATAATCAATAATCTCATCTACTATGTGGACGACATCTACTATAAAGTAGTAGTTTCAAAACACAAACACAATTATAAAAGGTGCAACATGTTAGAATGACCTCCTGTGGTCAAACGTGGGTACTGCAGCCCTTTTTCCAAACTAAACAAGCCACTTTCTCATTCCGTGAGTTTCCTGGCCGTTTCCTGTTACGGATCAGAATCAGAGCAGATCAACAAAACCAAGCTGAGACGCGTTGTAAATGTGAAGTGTCACCTCTGGAAAGGCCCTGGAACCAAATTCATGCTTTTATTCACAAAACTGAAGGAACATCAAATAAATTCCCGGAATAAAGTAAAATAAAAGGCTCTAGAAAGAATTTATATCTCAACCAAAAAAACGATTGATTACAGTTTTAGTTTTATTCCAGTAGAGTCACGAGTCCTGGATCCGGGGGCGTGTCCAGGGAGTGGCCTGGGGTAGCACATGCCACCCTTGGAATCTGATTGGCCACCCCAGGTGTCACCACACTAATTTACCTTCAAAAAGGCTTTTCACTGTCCACAAAAGGCTTGGAGGTGAAACAAAAAAGCATAACCATTGGTGCCACCCACGCACAAAGTTGTGCCTCACCTGGGCCACCCCAGTTTAAAAGATCTGGACACGCCACTGCTTGGATCTCCACTCTTCCCTGTTTGTGTATTTCTGAGTGCCAAACTAAACACACAGACATGACATTGATGAATCATTTGTCAGAATGTTGGACTTTTTCTTAAAGACTTGATCCGGGGACAAACAGATGTGCTTTCTCTTCCTCCATTTGGACGTGGACTCTTCCTCCAAAGCTCAGGACGGAGCGGATAGCATCTGGTGGCCGGTGCTCATCTGCACGAAGGACGAGGAGACAAACGTCCTCTCCACATTTTCTGCACCTACCTTTTCTTTTGGAGCATGCACATTCAGACGCTGCTGTTGCTGCGACCGAGGAGGGGAGAGGCGGGAGGAGATTTCTGATTTTTCTAACATTTCTACTCTTTACTGACGACTTGATTCTGCAGCTCTGACAGTAGATCGTGTAGCTCCAGCTTGTAGCGTTCCGGTGAGTGATGTGTTTGTGAGCTTTGTAAAACATTGTGTTCTTTACACTTTTATCAGCAGTGGCGATGCTCCCGTTTGCGCTGTACATACTGTAGTTTGCTTTTAGGGCAGTTGTGGCTGACATCTTGATGCTCAGCTCAAACACACATTTAAACCCCCCAACGCTAAAGTTCACCCCCAGAATCCTTCTCACCGGATCTGAAGCCACACGCGCTACCTCTCTCTGTACAGGGGCTTCCAAAATAAAACAGACTGATGCAGAACTCTCGTGAGAGAAAAAAAGAACGCAAACCAAACAGAATTCTCTGAAACCACATGCTGCTGGGTGTCGTACGGTGGCTGGGATGGTCCAAACAGGTCCAGATTGTTAGGTTTACGTAATCCGGTTCAGAGAAAAGTGAATAATCTGTGCAGCTCAGCCAGCAGGTGGAAGGAGGGGCTGAGGATCTGGTCCAGTGGGGCTGTGTTCTGGAAGGTTCTGGAGAAAACAAAATGTCCCAGAGGTTTATACGTAAGAAGATCAGACATGATCTCTAAAATGGTGTTTCCTACTTTAGCTGCTGTAGTGTAAAAAAAAGAGAGAGCTGATGGTCTCCCAGAATGCTTTGCTGCTTCATCTCATTAAGATAAGTTTAAGGGTCAGAATGATTGTTCTGCTGTAGAAACACGTTTACAATCTGTGGAGCTCCCCTTGTTTTTATTTGAATATAATGAAACATTTTTGTTTAAATTTAAAACAACGAAGCCGTCCTTAACTTGGTCAGATTTCCTCCTGCCACCTAAAACTCACCCTTTAGGACAACTCTGATTTTTAGGGATGCAACGATACCCTTTTTATTTTCAAACCAATACGATACCAATACTCAGATCTGAGTACTTGCCGATACCGATTACCGATACCGATACTTCTACCACACCAAAAAAATGCAATGATTTGGTATACATATTTTATTTTCTTCTCTGCTTTCAACAGGAAAAGACTGTGAGGTAGATAAAAAGTAAAATATATGATTAGAAATCATCACAAAACTAAAATATTAGGTGAACAGAAATGACAAGTTGCAGTGGAGCCATTTTTAAGCAACTGCATTGGTATCGGTTCCTGGTATCGGTTACTTTGACCCATACCGATACTGGTATCAGTATCGGTGCATCCCTACTGATTTTCTCAGTACAACACACACGGCTCACCTTCTGGGTGTGCTAGCACGAAGACACGTTTGTCTTTTCTCTCTCAGACACCGAACAAAATTATTAGTCAGAAAAAAAAGCTCTTTTATTTTAACAGAGGAGCCACACTTCAGAGCCTGCGTAAGCTTTTTTATTTTAAAGAGACGATAAATAAAAATAATGAAGTCTGTGCCCTAAACCTCACACTCACTCTAAAGGATAAGGGAGCAAAAACATGGAAGCACATTTTAAAGCTGAACCTCCTGGTCCAACACCAACAGTAATCTCCGTGTGAGATGATGTTTTTGCAGATTTTTAATCCCCACATTTGAAGCTGCTTTAGCGAACCTACAGAACAAGCTAGGTTTTCAATGCAAACACGGTCACAGAAAATTCGCACCTTCCCTCGGGAATCTTCCCTGGATGTTCACTAGAAGCGGAAACCCATATTATTATGGGAAACGAGATAGCGCTAAACACCAGTCATCATTTTCCTGGTCAAAACCGGGGGGAGGGGGGACTCTGGTAGCTTGTCCTAAAGCTGAAGTGGTAGCAGCCGGCTGTTTCTCCACTGGTAGTAGTGAGCGGAGAACCTCTCACACCAGTGGTGTTCTGGTGAATACATGAGTGTGTGATGAGTGGAGGACCCAGGGAAGGGTGGCAGTTCGGTGAGACCAACAGCCGGATGGTCCAATGGTTGGTTTTGGTCCAAGCCGTGTTATTGGTGGAGGTTTTTAGACAAATGCGAGTAAACCACTTTATTAATGTTTTGTTATCAAAATGCATGAAAAAACTGTTTTAAGCTAATTCGTTTTCCAAACTTCCTTCAGCAGGTTTAAAGGTCTCGTTCATTGAGAAACACTGAAACACTGGACCAGCTCTATACCCTTAGGGTGCGTTGCCCAACCAGTCTACATGTGTTTCGTGGATTTTGAGAAGGCGTTTGACCGCGTCCCTCGGGGGGCCCTGTGGGGGGTACTCCGGGAGTATGGGGTACCGGGCCCTCTGATACGGGCTGTTAGGTCCCTGTATGACCGGTGTCAGAGCTTGGTCCGCATTGCCGGCAGTTAGTCGGGCTCGTTCCCAGTGAGAGTTAGACTCCGCCAAGGCTGCCCTTTGTCACCGATTCTGTTCATAACCTTTATGGACAGGATTTCTAGGCGCAGCCAAGGTGTGGAGGGCATCCGTTTTGGTGGCCTGAGGATCAGGTCTCTGCTTTTTGCAGATGATGTGGTCCTGTTGGCTTCATCAGAACGTGATCTTCAGCTTTCGCTGGAGCGGTTCGCAGCCGAGTGTGAAGCAGCTGGGATGAGAATCAGCTCCTCTAAATCTGAGACCATGGTCTTGGGTCAGAAAAGGGTGGAATGCCTTCTCCAGGTCAGGGATGAGGTCCTGCCCCAAGTGGAGGAGTTTATGTCGGAGTCTTGTTCACGAGTGAGGGAAAGATGGAGCGTGAGATCGATAGGCGGATTGGTGCTGCATCTGCAGGTGAAGCTCTCGATTTGCCGGTTGATCTACGTTCCTACCCTCACCTATGGTCACGAGCTTTGGGTAGTGACCGAAAGAACGAGATCACGGATTCCAAGTCAGGATGCCTCCTGGACGCTTCCCTGGTGAGGTTTTCCAGGCAAGACCTAAAGGGGAGACCCAGGACACGCTGGAGAGGGAAGTCTGGGCCTCCCTGCTTAGACTGCTGCCTCTGCGACCCGAGCCCGGATGAGCAGCAGAAAATGAATGGATGGGTTCACGGAGAAACCGTGCAAGAGAAACATGCATGCCACACCTGAAAATGTTCACCCCCATCGTCTGAATCAGCTGCAGGAAGGAAACAGCTGGGTAACAACTGGGTCAGAAAAGTAGTTTATATTTTAGTCTGAGTCCTGCTTATTTATTACGGGGAATGTAAAATCTTTAAAATGTTGGCTCCTCCCACATCCTGATAGGTTGGGCCATTTCGTCGCAGATGGAGCCTTCAACAGAGTTTCAAAGGAAACGTCTGATTTTTGGTTTGGTTCCTTTGTAAATCAGCTGCTGAAAACACAGAACTTATGTTGGGCTGACGGGCCTCACCTGCATGTACCTGAACACAGGTGTGTGTGTGTGTGTTTTCTCCAAACAGAACACACCGGACCACCTTCTGTCATGATGAAAGCATGCAACTGCACATTAGACAAAGACTCTTCTGTAAAAACATGAATATTTTGCTTCTACTTATCTCGGCCCGACTGTAGGTGCTGAGGTGGGCGGGGCCAAACTGTAACAGCTGTTTGTTTTGTGTTTGAAGAGTAAACTTGTACTTTTTAAAATCTGATAAAAACATAGGTATAACGTGGCATTTATGCGTGTATCTCTGCATGTATTATTTAACTTCTTTTGATCATGTCAGAATGAGGAAAGGAGTCCAGGGTTTTACCAGAATCTGCTAAAGCAGCTAATCTGATCTGGGTTCAGTTGGCTGGTAGGACATTTGGCATCAACTGTACGATAAAGCTTGGCTGATAAAAATCCCTCCTCGTCTCCTGTGTTCTTTGTTTGATGAAACACCATTTTTACTGTAAAGAAACCTCGCTACGCGTCTGAAAGAAGATCAGCTAAAAGGCCTTCAGGCTTTAATTGAAGGTTTATTGGTTTGACTGGTTTTTAAAATACTAAATTGTAAGAGCATGCAACAGGCCTGGAACAGTCTGTATGGGAATTGAACCCGTGACCTCTGAGTCATCCATCAGTCCTCGGAGCAGACCTTCTGTCTGTAAGTGTGTCCCTCCTGGATCGTACCACACCAGTATGAAGAGGTGGGCCTCCAGTATGCAGCTGACACCTCCCACACTGAGGTGGCGCTGTAGCCCCACTCCGACTCCACCCATGGTCCCACGGCACCTGCTGATGTCATCGGTGCATCATCGAGCCACCACAACACCTGTTGGTCAGCTGATTTCAGCCCCTTTAGGAGGCAGACCAGCAGCCGAGGAGATTCTGGATCTTGAGAGGCTTTTACTGATTTAAAAACCTGGATAGACGGAACGTCAGAAGAACCTGAGGGTGAGAAGATGTGTTTTTACCACATTTGTGATTTTCACTCTCACTGTGAGATCATGGAAGTTTGGGAATTTTGGGAACTCTTGTTGAATATGAGGAAACATCCCTCTGGGTTCCTCAGGGTTCAGTACTCGGTTTAGTTCAGAATTATCTTTACTCCACACCGGTTATCTAATTTGGACAGAGTATTTTTACTTGGATTGAATGAAACAATCTAAGTTTTAAATCGTATTTGTTATTCATAAATGTATTCAGGCCGAGTCTATTTATCTGAAAGGACCTGGACTGTACTTGAAGATCACTCATTTGTACCTGCTGAACAGTTTCCCAGAGGAAGACAATGTTCCTCTTGATCAGTCATTTCCTCCACCAGGAGGTGAGTTCCAGAGCTGAAAACCACCAAGAAAGGAGCGGCCGGTCTGCTGAGTGCCATGGCAACAGTCCCACACCTTCAGCAGCAATAAACAAGGCGGCGTAGTCAACCAAACACAACATCCATCCAAACACATGAGTTCACCAATTTCTGTTAGCATCTCACCCCAGAAGAACAAACGTCACGACTAAAGCCATCCTGAAGAAGACGTGTCCCGCAGCGTTCTCCTAGCAGAGATGAAAGGCCTGCTAAAAAAATGAGTTTCTTTTATAGAGTAGAGTAGAGTTGAATAGAGTAGAGTAAAGTAGAATAGAATAGAGTAGAGTATAATAGAAGAGAGTAGAATAGAGTAGACCAAAGTAGAGTAGAGTTAAGTAGAATAGAATAAAGTGGAGTAGAATAGAATAGAGTTGAGTAGAGGAGAGTAGAAGAGAGTAGAGTAGAGTAGAGTGGAGTAGAGTTGAGTTGAATAGAGTAGAGTAGAGTAAAGTAGAATAGAATAGAGTAGAGTAGAGTAGAGTAGAGCAGAATAGAGTAGAATAGAGTGAGTAGAGTAGAGTTGAGTAGAGAGAGTAGAGTAAAGTAGAATAGAATAGAATATAATAGAGTGAGTAGAGTAGAGTGAGTAGAGTAGAATAGAGTAGAGTAGAATAGAGTAGAGTGAGAAGAGTAGAGTAGAGTGAGTAGAGTAGAGTAGAGTGAGTAGAATAGAGTAGAGTGAGTAGAGTAGTGTAGAATAGAGTAGAGTGAGTAGAGTAGAGTAGAGTAGAGTAGAGTAGAGTAGAGTAGAGTAGAATAGAATAGAATAGAGTAGAGTAGAGTGAGTAGAGTAGAATAGAGTAGAGTGAGTAGAGTAGAGTGAGTAGAGAAGAGTAGAATAGAGTAGAGTGAGTGGAGTAGAGTAGAATAGAGTGAGTAGAGTAGAGTAGAGTAGAATAGAGTGAGTAGAATAGATTAGAGTGAGTAGAGTAGTGTATAATAGAGTAGAGTGAGTAGAATAGAGTGAGTAGAGTAGAGTAGAGTAGAGTAGAGTAGAGTAGAGTAGAATAGAATAGAGTAGAGTGAGTAGAATATAGTAGAGTGAGTAGAGCAGAATAGAGTAGAGTGAGTAGAGTAGAGTAGAGTAGAATAGAATAGAATAGAATAGAGTAGAGTGAGTAGAGTAGAGTAGAGTAGAGTAGAATAGAGTAGAGTGAGTAGAATAGAGTGAGTAGAGTAGAGTAAAGTAGAATAGAATAGAACAGAGTACAGTAGAATAGAATAGAATAGAGTGAGTAGAGTAGAGTAGAATAGAGTAGAGTGAGTAGAATAGAGTGAGTAGAGTAGAGTAGAGTAGAATAGAATACAGTAGAATAGAATAGAGTAGAGTGAGTAGAGTAGAGTAGAGTAGAGTAGAGTAGAATAGAGTAGAGTGAGTAGAATAGAGTAGAGTAGAATAGAGTAGAATAGAGTAGAGTAGAGTAGAGTAGAGTAGAGTAGAGTAGAGTAGAGTAGGCTTTACTGATCTGGTTAAGGCAGCACATGGACTTCGAGGAAAGGGGAAATAAACACTAAAGGGCATTAGGTTATTACCGCAGCCTTCAGCACTCAAAAATAGAAAATTAGGTTTGGAAGAAGAAACTGCATAAAAGACATAGACGCATCCCTTCCTGTTCTGTCCATCCAGTCACACAGAAGTTACTGATTAAATAAACTTATTTTGCAATATTTAAGTGGTGAAATATTTTTAAAGGCAGAATTATTTTCTCATCTAAAAATAAAAATATTTTCATCTCATCATCTAAAGGCCGGCCTGTTTCTCAAACATGCAACTGAATTACAGCGACGTCAGTAAACGTGATTTTTAAACAGGATTGTGTTTTTAATGTTAAAACATCAGTAATCACATACATATTTATATGTACACATAAAATATGTCCTAACAGAAAAGTCCTCATTGCAACCATCTGTGCCTGAAGTGAAGGTTTATCTGTTTTAAACGTGCTACACATCCTCGGGTTTTCATTCAGATTTTTAATTAGAATAAGTTAAAGTGAACTTGATGCACTGACCTTTTCTAGTTGCTGACGGCGTTTCTGCTCCTGACGAGTGAAACGTTACAGGTCTGGAGACCAGAAACATGAGAACTGTTGGAGCAGAACACCAACAGTCTCCAGAGGAGAAGCACTGTTCTGGGATCAGATCTACGGTTGGTGACTCAGAAAAACAGGAAATTTCCTCTTCGATGATCGGACTGTTGGTCCTGTTAAACCGTCGGAGCCTCTACACCAACATGAGAGCAGCTCAGACAAAAACAAAAGCAGTCCTGAAGCTGCAGGCTGCTGCAGCTCCTTCAACCTTTCAGGTTATTGGTGAAAAGATTTATGACGACAAAAAGAAAACAAAATGGAAAGGACATAAATTACTTTCTTCTGAAGCAGAAAAAACATTTTTCCATCTGATGAGAACTGAAACAAGTGGGAATGTTTTGGATAGTTTCCTTTTACAGGTACTGGCCAGCAGTGTTGGGAGCGACCCCTTCTTTCCACCGGAGCCGTCAGCAGCGCGAGTCGGCTGCGTCTCAGGAGCAGCGTGTCGCGGCCCTTACGCTATTATTATTATTATTATTATTATTATTATTATTATTATTATTATTATTATTATTATTAACAACAACAAACATCATATTATTATTTTTAATAATATTTTTGTTATTATTACTATCAATAACAACAAACAGCATATTTTTATTATTATTATTATTATTATTATTATTATTATTATTAATAATAATAATAATAATAATAATAATACCTAACTGCATCAAATAAACATTCAGCCAGAGACAAAAACATGTTTTATTTTCAATAGGAAAAGCATTTTTGTATTTGACGAGGTTAAGTATTTTTCCGCCCCCTGCTGGACAGAATTAGTTACTACATGCAGCATTCCTAAAGCTAAACAAAGCACTTCCTGTGGATTCCTTCAAAATAAAACACATTGCAGATTTTGAATTGGCGTTAACAGCATAGTTAGTCTAAATAATAGGAATGCCAGAATGCCTCCCATTATACAAGCTACTACTACACCTCAATTAATCTATGAATATCAATAATCAGTGTTCAACTAGATTAAATCAATGAGCTAAAGCTGCACTAGCTAGCAGCTAGCTACCAACACCTCTGAACAGCACCTCAAACATCAGATCGGTCGCTCTCTAATGGCAACAAGGCAAACCTGCATCCATGGTAGACAGAGGGATTCTTCTCTTAATTAAGTTCATTAAGTTAAAATAATAAATTTAGCTTTTAAACCAAACTACAACTCAGACTACCCACCCTTTTTGGAGATCCTTCCGATGACTCCCTCGTTCTGCTGGGGGACTTTAACGCTCACATGGGCAACGACAGTGAGACCTGGAGAAATGTGGTGGAGAGGATCAGCGCCTTGGGCTTCCTGACAGAGTTGCGGAAGGCACTTTATAAATAAAGCTTTGATTGATTGATTGATTGATTGATTGATTGATTGAGGATCGCCCCCCCCACCCCCCACCCACCCCCCGATCTGAATTAGAGCTGTGTTTTGTTACTGGACTTCTGTGCCAGTCATGGATTGTCTATAGCAAACATCATGTTCTGACACAAAGGTGTCCATAAGTGCTCTTGGCACCAGGATGCCTTAGGCTGCAGCTCGATCGACTTTGTTGTCTTCTCATCTGATCTGCGGCCGCATGTCCTTTGACACTCAGGTAAAGAGAGACTCGCCACTACCAGGTGGTGAGCTGGCTTCGATGGTGGGGGAGGATGCCGGTCAGATCTGGCAGGCTCAAACGTATTGTGAGGGCCTGCTGGGAACATCTGGAGGAATATCCTGTCAGAAGAAGTTTCAATTCCCACCTCCGACAGAATTTCCCAAATGTTTCAGGAGAGGCGGGGGACACTGAGTGCAAATGGGTCATGTTCTGTGCTTCCATTGTCGAGGCAGCCAACCAGAGCTACGGCCGCAAGGTCGTCTGTGTTTGTCATGGCGGCAACCCCCAAACCCGCTGGTGGACACCGACAGTTAGGGATGCCCTCAAGCTGAAGAAAGCGTCCTATTGGTTATTTTTGGCCTGTGGGACTCCAGAGGCAGCTGATGGGTACCGGCAGGCCAAGCAGAATGCAGCTAGGGGCTCAGGGAGGCAAAAATCTGGGTGTGGAAGGAGTTTGGTAAGACCATGGAACAAGACTTCCATACGACTTTGAGGAGATTCTGGTCCACCATCCAGCGCCTCAGGAGGGGAAAGCAGTGCGCTACACCGCTACCAACACTGGTTACAGTGAGGAGGGTGTGCTGCTGACCTCAACTCGGGATGTTGTGGATAAGTGCACGAAGTACTTTGAAGACCTCCTCAATCCCACCATCTTCCAGTGAGGAAGAAGAGTCTGGAATGAATGCTTATACACATTTCTTCACTTCTATAACTCAACAAATCCATTGAATGATCTCTGTATCAGTGGCCTAAAGCCGGAAAGATTAGTAGATAGCTACAAAACAGAGATTACTGTAAGATGGTTTAAAGTTTTATTAAGAAAAGGAGGCTAAAATGTTCTCTTCCAAATGGCCAAAAAGGAAACAGGTGTGGTACTAGCTTTCAGACACTGGAGGGCAGCACCTCGCCATTTTCCTTCTATTCTAAATACTTTTATAAACCTAGGTGTCACACAGAGGGTGCTCTCTCGGGCCAATACGGAGATGCTGATGCATGCTTTTACCACCACCAGGAGAATAGACTACAGTAATGCCCTGCTTCCCAAAAAGAGCATCTCAGGTTTACAACTCTTACAAAAATCAGCAGCACGTGTCCTGATGAAGACCAGGAAGCGGGAGCACATCACTCCGGTTTAAGAATCATTGCATTGGCTCCTCGTACGTTTCAGGGTCGATTGTAAGTTTTTTAATGGTTTTAGGCACCTTTGTCTTGGCCCTTCTTACCTCTCCAAACTGCTACAAACACTCAAGGCCTCTGGCAGCTGCCGCCTTGTATAATAACGATGATAATAATAATAATAATCATCATCATCATCATCATCATAATGGTTACGCTTTAGTTTAAGAAACAAAAAGTAACCATTAATTTGTTGCCAATAAAATGCATATTAGTGGGCTACAGAGTCTGAATTAGTCATAATTAAGCTATTATTAGGTACTTATTACCAATGCTGTAATTCTAATATTAGCAGACCATAAATTAAGAGTTTTATCAAAATAAGCCATGCATAATGGTTTGTTAACAGAAAGTAGATGGTTTGTTGCTGATTAACACACATACTAATTAGCTCAAACAAATATGTGGTTTTTAAGAAGTAATTCAAGGGGAATAGTTATTCTTCATTAATAACCAAAAATATGTTCTGGTATGTAAATAAACACCAAACTCCATGTTAATAGAGCCTAAACAACAGTCAATTAACCACTTGTAAGCAAGAATATGTTCCCCATTCTAAAGTCAGCTTTTGTTCATACCTAATTACTAGTAGTTTAGTATTAATTAACCAAGAATATCAGTATGTTCCCCTTGAATTACTTCTTTAAAAGCCACATATTGATTTGGGCTAATTAGTATGTGTGTTACTCAGCAACCAACCATTTACTTTCTGTTAACAAACCACTATGCATGGCTTATTTTGATGAAACTCTTAATTTATGGCCTGTTAATCTTAGAATTACTGCATTAGCAATAAGCTGTTAATAACTACTTGATAAACACTAGTTCAGACTTAGTAGTCCACTAATATGCACATTAATTGGCAGCTAATTAATGGTTAATTTGTGTTCCCTAAACTAAAGTATTTCCATAATAATAATAACAACAACAACAACAACAACAACAATAATAATAATAATAATAATAATAATAATAATAATAATAATTTGTATTGGCAAGCACCTTGCAGGACTCTCAAGGTCACTTTAAGAGAAATTACATAATCCAGGTTAAACACTGTTAGGTTAAAAATGCAAATCAAACAGTTAAATGAACACAAGTTAAAAATGAAAACAGTAAAATGCTAAAATACTAAACTAACAATTCAAGTTAAAATTATCAACAGATAAGTCATAAATAACCAATAAATAAATCATTGTTATAAAGATATATTAGTTAAAATCTACTTAACATAACACTAGGAAGTACGCAGTCAAGCCAATGTTTGCGGTTACATTAGATGTACGAGCAAGCCGGAATAAATGTTTTCAGCAATGATTCAAACTGGGTGATAGAAGGAACCATACGGACGTCTATACTGTTCCATAACCGCGGAGCCTGTGAGCCAAAAGACCTGATGCCCATAGAGGATAGAGTCTATCTGATAGACGGACTTGAGCTATAACAAGCAGGTTACTGGAAGTTGAGCCGTGTTAGTGGTGGTGTGTTCAGACTGAGTCGGTCACGTAAATAACCGGGGTCATGGTATTTACAGATTCAAACATTAAAATTCTCAATTCATTGCGGTGACTTACTGGGAGCCAATGAAGCTCCTCAAGAATAGGAGTGATATGTTGAGAGGACGGTGTCCGAGTAATGGTACGGGCTGCCGCATTCTGTACCAGCTGTAGTTTGTGGAAAGTTTCTGTGATAGGCCAGCGAGTAAGGCATCACAGGAGGCCAGACGAGCTGTCACCAGGCATCTACAAGAGTCTTCGTGTCATTTATAGTCAAGGATGAATCTAATCCATTAATGTTGTGCAAATGAAATACGCAGGACTAACAAATCCATTCACATGCATTAAATAAGAGACTGTTATCTAAGGTAACACCCACATTTTTAACCTGAGCGGACGACCAAAGTGTGGACACACACCCATGGTGAGGCGTCCTTCCAGGCCCTCGTCTCTGGAACAGGCTGCAGAGGACCTCAGGCCGTAGAGGATGTTCATGTCTTTAGGAGCAGGCTCAACACTCACCTGTTTAGCTTTTAGCTGATTATTATTTATGATTTACTTGCTTCTATTTTAAGACAGTTTTACTACATATTTATGTTTTTGCATTGTTTTACTATTTCTATGTATTTATTTTTATAATGCCTCTTGTTATTCTATTGTTTTACTTATTCTAATAGTTTACAGCGTTTCCTCTGAGGGAGCCCTCTGCCTCAGGGCCGGTGGTCGGCGGCCTCGGTGCTCTCCAGGTAGTGCCTGGTTTGGCTTTAAGTCCGAGCTGGGAACAGATCTGTGCATCTACGGCCTGAAGGAGGCAGCTCAGTCTTACGTAGGACACAACTCCTCAGTGTTGATGGGGTTTACTGATGCATCGAAGGCATTTGACCGGGTCAACCACTCTAACCTTTCTTAAAATCAAGTGAAAGAGGTGTCCCTGATAGCATTCTAACAATCAGGGCGTACTGGTATTGTAATCAGAAGATGCAAGTTAAATGGGGAAATACTCTATCAGCCACCTTTGGTGTTGGTAATGGGGGCGTCGGGGGGGCTGCTGTCACCGTATCGCTTTAACCTATACATGGATGATTTGTCTTAACAACTAAACAACCGTTTTAGGTGGTTGTGTGGTTGGTGACGACCTGATTAATCATTTCACGTATGCTGACGACTTCATCCTTTCTCCCAGCAGTGCTGGGTTCCAGCAGCTCTGAGTTCGGTCTAAAGTATGACGTCCAATTCAACGAAAATAAAGAGTTGTACTGAACCATCGGACCAAAGGAGATAAAGATCTTTGTTTCCCAGACTTTTACTTGGCTGACAAAAAGATACGCGTCTCAGACGGATCATCTCTGTGATGATGATGACGTTTATCGGCAGTGCCGTTTTCTGTAGGCCCAGGGAGCTTCACGTGTGTTCAGGCAACCTGAAAATCCACCTCTTCAGAACTTACGGTACACCTCTGTGGTGTAAATATAAGAGAGCTGGCATGCAGAAGCTTAAAGAGCAAGTCACCCCCTACCAGAGTATCACTCCGCTCCCACTTCCTGTTTGAAAAATGCAACAAATGCTGTAGACCGAGTGGGCGGAGCCGCTAACAAATACACACACACAGGCTCACAATGACTGTGTGACATCATACGGTACCAGCTAACGTTCTAGGGTACCTCTTAGCCAATAGCGATGGCAGATTTAAATTCAAATGCAGTGCAGAGGTTTTACCTGACAACGGCACAACACTGACAGTTTTAGGCAGAAAATTAAAATGTTTACTAAAATGCACTAAAGTGCAAAACTATTGACGACACGTGTCTGCAGCACGATTAGACACACATGTATGTAGTTAACCCCGGCTTTCCACAGGAACCGTCAGCAGCACATTACTGCAGCAGCACGTCATAGCTGCTGATAGGAACCGCTGTGGTCAACAGAACCTTTTCCACCGGAGCCGTCAGCAGCGCGAGTCGGCCGCGTCTCAGGAGCAGCATGTCGCGGCCTTTACGCGCCGGTTCTATTTTCTACGCGCGACGCCTCTGAAACGGGTCAATTTCGACATTTTTGGGGAAGGAAAGACAGGAAATCGGACGCAGAAATGGAGAGAAGCACCCTGAGATTTTCAGAATAAAGAACGTGCTGCCTTCCGGTTGCTTTACTTTTAAAAAAGGTTACTAACTGTGCGTCCCCGTGAGAAGTTTTCACCTAGCTAGCGGTCTCCTTTGTTTTTCAGGTCCGTATTGGCGATTATAAAACGGACAGAACATAAAACACAAACCATGTTGTAGTTTTCTCCTGCTTGTTGTTGTGTTTACTGACGAAGTCACTCGTGTGACTTCGTGCTCGGTCGATGACAGCTGCTCCCCTGCTGCTTCGCGTCTCGTGGGAAGGGCCAAGCAGCAGCTAGACGTGCTGCTGACGGCTCCCGTGGAAACCCGGGGTTATAAGGAAAATAAGTGGATTTGGGGGTGACTTGCTCTTTAAGGTAGCATATGATGATTGAGGGCTCTGCTCAGAAAGCCCAGGTCCAGTAGACCAGCTTGTTTAGTAATGCTCATGTCAGCAACTTTCAAGCTCTAATGAGGAAACGGGTGTGCAGGTTTCCTCTGCAAACAGACTTATCCTGATGTAGGTGGGTCCTGATTGTAGTGCAGCGCGTCACCCATGTGGAGACACCGGTATGGGTGTCTTTTACAATGCCTGTTTTGTATGTATTTTATTGTATTCATTCTTTTCTTTTATTATTTTTTATTTTGGACCATTTAATAAAAGTCGATCTGTCTCCACTAAATGAAACAAGAACGTTCACCCATGCTGTTTATTGTGAAGAGGACAGCTGTGACAAACAGCATGAAGGTAAAAACACATTTTCTCGGGTTTATCTGTCAGAGTGAATTTCTAATGTTCTCCTTTCTACGTGGAATCCGTGGAAGTCAGATCCACGGAAGTTTCCTTTCCTGGGAAAAGGTGTTGTCAGCATGCACAGAAACACGTGTCCTGCTGGCTTTAGTGGCAGCACCTGCAGAGGTCACACAGGTCACAGGAGCAGCAGGGAGGACACATCCAGCTGTGGCTTTGAACGTTCAGGTGCGACTCTTGAAGGTGATGCGTGCCTTTTCCCTTAAAGGGAACAGGACTTCTGATCTGTGCATCAGTGATGAGAGCCGGATTACCCAGAGGAGAATAACAGTTGCAGCCACATCGCAGGAAGCCCGGACTAACGGGATGTTTTTAGGTGATAAACACGTCTTTGTGTTTTTTTTCATTTGTACATTAAAGCTTTTAAAAATCAGCGAGTCATGAATAGCTTCTTCTCTAATCCAGGGACGCTGCGGCCATCCTCTTTTCATTGTTCTCAGCATTAAGGAGTCCACTCCAGACGTCTCCCCGCCCCGCCGGCCCACCATCACAGCACCACCCACGGGCGACGCCACAGAGGACAAAGTTCCATCCGTCTTGAACGACTTGTAAATGTGCTTTAAACAGGAAGTGCACGCAAGCATGCTGCTGTATTTCTCTCTGAACCAGCCCAGGGTCCCGGTTAGGTCCCGGAGTGAGTGTCGGGAAGACGCTGCTCCAGGGTCTCGTCCACCGTGACCACAGTCTCCTCCGACCTGCTCGGGTTCAAGCAGCTGTTGTGGTTGTAGTTCACCTCCACCCGCTCGCTCACATTGGTGATGCAGCTGATCTTGGTCTCGTGGTTGGCAGCTCGATGGGCGCTGAGCGTCCAGTCTGCAGACAGAGAGGGGATGCTGGTGGTGAACTGGGTTCTCGGGCTCAAACATCTGAAACCCACACTGGTGTAGCGCCTTTCAGAGTCAGAGGACTCCACTACAGAGCGTCATTCATCCGTTCACACACACCCCTCCGCTCATAAAAATGCATACATTCATATGTTGCTTTTCCTTTTTCATAGATCTGTTAAACAAGTCCAGCCCTGCTCAAACCTATAAAGTTTTATCATTTTAACCCTTGAAATGCCAGCTTTATTACTCAGTGCTGTTGCTGTAATTATGAAAAAAAGCACATAAAACGAGTTATTTTCCCCAAAAAAACACAATTTTTTTCTGCCTGGGGCTTTTATTACAGATCAGACTTGGTTATATTATGAAATATCTGAAAATGATAATGAGTATTTATCTAAATATTAACCCTTTGTGTGCCAGCCTGATTATGTCATGCTAGTTTTTAATGGGAAAAAACAAACTAAAGAGGAGATATTTGACTTAAAACGTATTTTGGGTGGCATGAATAGATGTTTTTAAATCAGCTGACATGTGCAGACGTGTATTGTAATTTATTAGCGATTTTACCCTTTTTTGGCCTGTGGGAGGAAACTGGAGCACTGGGAGAAAATCCACGCATGCATGGGAAGAACATGCTAACTCCATGTAGACAGGCTGCAGCAGGGATTCTGACTTGTGACCTCCTGCTGGGAGGCGACGCCACCATGCAGTTTGTCTGGGGAAGCTTGAGCATCTTACCAGGATAGTTTAGATCTTGGATCCTCTGGTCCTGAGAAATCATTTTCAGTTTGTAGCCTAAAGAAACGTCTGCGTGATGAAAGCGGACTGAGCTGTGTTTGGTAACATAAATCAGCTGTGGCAGCCATCTTGAACAGCGGTTCTGATGGTTTCATTATGATCCATCCTAGAGACTTCTGCTTAAACGGCCCAAAAATCCGACCTGCACAACTTCCAGAGCCTCCGAGAGTTTTGGAAGTTTTGCTTTAACACCACGGGAACCGTTAACACGTCAGCGCACCAACACGGGACTAAACATGCCACAGAACCTGATCCAACATCGGATGGGTTCAGCTCTGGTGATTCCATCAGAAGCAAAGCAGCAGAGCGTTGTTTCTGGAGGAAACGTCTGCCTCGTGTGCTGGAGCCTGTTTGAAGACGGACACATCCATCACTGCTGCGTCAGAGCACAGATTAGAGCTGACAGCTGCGAGCATGGAGACGGCAGAACCCAGGGTCACTTCTAAAGTGGTGCGTTTAAGGAACAAGGGACCTCACTCGGGTGACTGAGCGCGCTCAGACCTAATGTTTGGGTCTGATCAGTCACCTTTAACCAGATAACCAGTCAGATCGTTTCTATCTTTAACATTATTGTGGGAGTCTGCACGGTTTTTGGACCTAAAGGTGGTCCACATTACAGCTGAGCTTCAGACAACAGGATCTGGAGTTCCTGACATTTGGACATCTCTTCTCTGATTGGCTAACAGCAGCTCAACTCTACCACTGTGGACAGGTGTATTTAATTAAACCGACCAGTGGCAGCTCGTCCATAGGGGGCGCTGGGGCACCGCCCCATCAGTCTCACAGGAAGAAGAAGAAGATAGGAAACAGGAAATGAAATAAAACACAGGATAATGATGTATACATCACAGAGACTACGGGTGTTTCTCAATGGCCAGGCGCCTTGCTTACGAGGACGCTGTCCCTCCTTGGTCAAAGAAAACGGTTAAATGGAACAGACTTGCATCAAGTGACACGGGAGATAACGTTATATTTTATACGTATTAGTTTCAATATAAATATATAACGAGACTTTTACTTTTTTAATTGTGTAAATGTTTATTAAATTAAAAATATAAGTGAGTTACTACCCGCTAGCCACCGAAGCTGCAACTGCTAAGCTACTAACCAACCACAGATAACTTCTTTGGATCTAAAAAAACATTTTAAATTAGCTGACTTACTTTTAAACTTGAAAATTGTCCCTGAAGTAGCTGCCGGCTTCTGATCCGCCGTCCTTTTGAAAATACCGCGGTGTATTCTGGGTAATTTTTGACCAAGGCTAGGCTACAAGACACCTCCCACGTATCCTCGCTCAGCTAGCTAAACGGCTAACAAACGGAGAACACACGCCTCGGTAAAACATGAACACTGGAACACGTCTTGGCGGCTCCCGATGACGTATCTCCTAGGCAACCGGGGCGGGGCCAAGACATCGAGGCGAGGCTCCTTGACACTGAGAGACACCCAGTAAGTGCCGTGTGGAACCTGTAGTGTAGTTTAAATGTTCTCTCACACTTTTACCTCCACCTAAACCACTTGGGACGTACTTCCTGTTCCTTTTTAGGCGCAGCGATCTTTACCTTGTGGGGCAACAGTGGCACAGGAGTTAAGTGCTCGCCCTGTAATCGGACGGTTGCAGGTTCGAGCCCCGCTCAGTCTGATGCTGCTGTTGTGTCCTTAGGCAGGACACTTAACCCGCCTAGCCTGCTGGTGGTGGTCAGAGGGACCGGTGGCACCAGTGCTCGGCAGCCTCGTCTTTGTCAGTGCGCCCCAGAGCAGCTGTGGCTACAGTGTAGCTCATCCCCACTAGGATGTGTGAATGGGTGAATGACTGATTGTGTTGTAAAGCGCCTTGGGGGTTGCTGGACTCTAGAAGGTGCTATATCAAGTACAGGCTGTTCACCATAGACCTACGCTGTAACTGATGCTGGACCCCTCTACTATAAAGAATAGGAGAGCCGTTGAGTGTAGAGGTTTGTGACCGAAGCAAGACCGGAGTCTCGGATCAGATCAGGATGTTCACCTGGAACCAGAAGCTCTCACCATTCTGTGTTCGCTGCAGAGCGGCTGAGTGATTTTTTTAATATGGAGAAAACTCACATCTTTGAAAAGAACCGTTGAAGAGAAGAACGTAACAATAAAACGTAGCCTTAAAGAGCGTGGACCCGGCGGACCGGACTTTACAGCCTCAGGACCTCAGGATCCCATTGGACTATCTGAGCGAGACATCGGTTGAAACCCCTAAGCCAATAGAATCGCTTGTTGTTGAGTTTTTATCAGCTGGGTTTCATAATACCCAATGACAGGAAGAGGAACATCATAAACCTTCTTATCCGGCTCTCAGAGAGTACAGACGCTTTTTCTTCAGCTCCCTTATCTGCTTCCCCAAGGCTCTTGTCCTGTCTGCCTACAGAGCACTTCTCTGCATTTCTCCTGAAATCACTACTTCTTTTTTGGAAAATGGACTTAATTAACTGGTCATTCAACGCGATTGATAAGATTTTTTCTACGATGAGAACGGAGAAGGGGGCTCCCACCTGTCCTCAAGGGACATTCGCAGCGGGATATGCACTCGATTCTTGGGAGGTCTGGCGAATCGTGTGCCTCTCTCAGCTGTCCATCGAGGACGTGGAAGATTTGTGGATGTTCGGCCTGATGATCACTGGATTTCTTCTGATTGGAGTGGGAGGATATCTGGTTTTCTGGAAATTTGGGAAGACGGGAGCGATTGGAGTGCGACCCGTACCCATGGAATGTGCCGCCCGTGCGGTGACCTCACAGACTGGGGCGTTACTCGAGATGAACCGTAAGCTGGACAATGTCCTCGCGGCGTTGCCTGTGTTAGTGCGCAAGATGGATGTCATCTCGGAGAGGGTCGCCGGACGGTGTGGGGATGTTTAGAACGCATAATTGGCTTCACTGGTGGACATGAATGATCACTTAACAGACTCCAAGGCAGAGAGGAAAATTATCTCTGTCTGCCCCAAACAAAGTCTTGTTTATCCTAATCTGACGCCAAGGCTGCCTCCAAGGCTGCCATCAACACACCCCCATGAAAGGAGGAATGCTGACAGATGCTGTGACCCGACCGTCCCCCCCTGCCTTCAGATTGTGACTTCTGCTTCGAGGTCATCAACCTGCAGGAAACTCAATGTGCTCTCTGTCCCTCATCTCCCCCTCCCACCTGTTTGACTGCAGCTGGCTGAGTGCTGTACTGGCAGCTCCCGTTGGAGGATTCAGGATCCCGCCCCACCCCGCCTACCTATCGGAGTCTGATGTTGTGTATCTGTGATGTTCGGGCTTCTATGTTGAGGAGTTTTTTTGTATAATAGAGTTACTCCCCGCTGGTTCTAACTCTGCTATGCCTTTTTTACCTTACCCCAGTTATCTTCATGTAACACCATTTTCATCTAATGAAATGAGCGCCGTTATGGCTGCTCTCGTGGACTGCCTGTACCTGTTTTTGTCTACATGTGTGTGTGTGTGTGTTTAACCTTGGTCAGGTTGTGTTTGCGGAGTCAAGTTCCTATGCTCTGGGTCGCTGGAGCACTGGCAATAAAGCTTATTCTGATTCTGATTCTGATAAACCGGAAAATGGTGGAGATTCCTGAACACTCTCCAGCAGGAGTGTGACATTGGGACAAAGTATTACACAAACCGTGTGGATTTAATCTGCTAGAACACAGATTAGGACCATGAACCTAACCTGTGTTTTGCTGCTGCATTGGCAGCTTGCTCATATGAATGGTAATTTGGCACCCCCTGGTGGTGATATGTGGTTAGAGCGCAAATGACTGACTTGCAAAAATCACCCCACCCAAAACTCACCAGCACCACTGCAGTTAACCAGTTGACACCGGTACCATCAATACAGCTAACCAGTGGAGGACAGAAGAGCTGGATGAGAAGTAGCCCGTCTGTGAGGGACAGACTGGTCGCTAAGTGCTTAGTTTCTGCACCACGATACAAATAAGATCTTCAGAAATCACAAAATGTGCTTTCAAGGATTTTTAAAGCGCTCCTCACCACATCTGAAGATGGCAGAAACGAAACCCTGAACACTGCAGAAGTAGAAGAGGCTACCATCTGAATACAGCAGAAAAACTCTGAGGTGATGAGTGCTGCTTATCGTGGCTGCATGCACTGATGTGAGGAGAGTCCCAAACCCACCACCCCACCTAGTGGACACTAATTTTGTGTAATGTCTGAAGTCTGTTGCATTCCTGTCTGAGGTGTTTTTTTTTTTTTTTTTTTGCAGAGCAAAGCTGCCCTCCCTCTGGAGGGTGACTCTGAAGTGCCTTTTTTTTTCCTCCACCTCAACCAATCCTCAAATGAACCCCTCTGATCTCTATTAAGGTAGCGCGACTCAGGGTTGCGAATGACCACAGTCACCAATTCTTGTCATGTGTCTTGCCCATGTATGTCTGATCTCTGAATTGTGTGTACTGAAACTCTAATTTCCCTCTGGGATTAATAAAGTATCTTTGAATTGAATTTGAAATAGAGATTAGTTCTTTAAGACTGACAAGCTAACGACTAATAGGCTCGACACACGGGAGGCGACATCGCCTCTCCTCCATTCATTTTCAATAAGACATGCACGACAACGCGATAATCGCGGGTCTCCCTCCTACCAAGCGAAACGCGAAAAACGTGCATGTGAAATTTTGCGCTCGTGCACGTGTCGTGCACAGGCGACCCAGCGACGCGATCCCAGAAAGTTGAAACATTTTCAACTTTTCATCGCTGTCGCTCGGACGAGGACCAATCAACGGAGGTTTCATTCACTGACCAATGAGCGGACAGGATGCTCCGTACACCTCCGAGCAAACATGGAGGAGAAGTTGATTATTATTATGTTTTATAGTAAAATCAGAAGTAAGATTTCACATAACTCTAGCAGCACCTTGTGAAACATCATATCTACCACTTTATTAACTCTGAACCGCTTAAATAACCTTAATTCCCTCCAACCTGACACAGCCAATCAAAACAACGCAAGTTTGGATGTCGCCATGGAACAGAACGCGTAGACGGCTTTGCCGCTGCCGCGGATCGCCTCCCGTGTGTCAGGAAATAAAAGCGACGGCGACAAATTTCGCTGATCGCGGTCGTTTGTCGCCTCCCGTGTGTCGAGCCCATAACATGCGTATCTCGAGTTTTTGTTGTTGTTTTTTAAAAAAAATTTCAGGAATTTGATGCTTTTAGAAAAATAATGAAAATAAAAGCTGATTTGAGACTAAATGTAAATAAATCCTGAAGCAGCAGGTCCGTGTGACCTTAAACACAATCAAGCAACTCTTCAAAGGCACTGTGGAGGTTTTTGTCCTCACCAGGCTGCTGTTGTGGTGCACCAGGTCACATAGAAGGTGCAACTTTAGTGTCCCACCTCACCTCCCCGTAAGAGCAGCGGACCACAAACACTCCACATTCACACCAAAGGCCCAGGAGCCTGCACAGCCTCTCGGGTGTGTGTGTGTGTGTGGGGGGGGGGGGGGGGGGGGGGCTGTCTCTGTGGCACCGGCTAAGTGCTGTAGACTATGACCCACGTCAGCTCCATTTTTTACCTGGCTCACTGCTTTCACCGCCGTCACCTTCAGCAACCATCGACCGGCCTCCACCTGCAGAACAGACGTGTTTGGGTCACATGGAGCGAACATGCACACGTGTGGTCGTGTGGCAGCATCCGTTTCACAGAAAACCTGGTCAGTACTTTAGGAGAAAGGTCTAACTAGGGCTCTGAAAAAGCGTAGCTTTAATTCAGGTTTTATTGTTGTTTTTATTTATTTTACTGTAAAACTTTTATTGTAACTTACTGTCACCATTACAGCCGATCATTGCAATCTGTATTCGATTAGTTTGGCTTGTTAAGCACCTTGGTCATTACGCTGTTGTAGAGCTAAAAAAATAAGGTGTGTGTGTGTGTGTGTGTGAGAGAGAGAGAGAGAGAGAATATGTGTATGTGTGTGTGTGTGTGTGTGTGTGTGTGTGTGTGTGTGTGTGTGTGTGTGTGTGTGTGTGTGTGTGTGTGTGTGTGTGTGTGTGTGTGTGTGTGTGTGTGTGTGTGTGTGTGTGTGTGTGTGTGTGTGTGTGAGGGTGAATGACTAGAGTAGTCCTTGCAGAATGACGTTAAATTAGGTATTAAATTATGATTAAAAATAAACAACCGTTTTAAATGCTAGAATTTATTATTATTTTACGTTTTAAAAGGTTAAAAGTTGGTTATTAACACTTCTTTGCTGAACTCAGATGATTTTCTTTATTGGTTGGGTCAACACTCAGTTACACATGTCAGCAGATGAATGCGGTGATTAGCGAAATGAAGTTGGATTTACAGAAAGTGTGCAATAACTGGACATTAGGACACCCATGTTGTTTTATTGATGTGAAAACCTTTAGCACCAATTATTGGAACGTAAAATTTGTTTTGTACACTCACCGACCTTTGACCTCCATACACAGGAAATCTAATAATGATAAAAAGTCTTTAAGGGGGCCAATTGTAGGTTGTCCTCCTCTTTGAATATTCTCTGAAGAGCAGAAACACGGGTCTCAGAACAACTCCCACATGGGCTGAAAACAAAGATGGTTCACCATCGTGGTTCAGGGGAAGGACACGGAAAGCTGTCTGAGAGATTCCAGATGTCTGTTTCCACCGTTAGGATCAAACTGAGGAAATGGAAGACCACAGACACAGTTCTAGTTAAGGCTCCAAGAGGCAGACCAAGAAACATCTGGGATGAACCGAAGTGAAGGATGGTGAGAACAGTCAGAGTCACCCACAGACCAAAGACCTACTACATCATCTTGCTGCAGATGGAGTCACTGGGCATCGTTCTACTATTCAGTCCACTTTACACAAGGAGATGTTGTATGTCACAGTGATGCAGAGGAAGCCTCTTCTCCACCCACAGCACAAACAGAGCAGCTTGAGGTCTGCTGAAGCACATCTGGACAAGCCAGCTTCATTCTGGAACAAGCTGCTGTGGACTGATGAAACTAAACTGAGTTATTTGGGCAGAACAAGAAGAAAAACGCCTGCTACTACAGTAAAACACGGTGGTGGCCCCATCATGCTGTGGGCTGCGTGGCCCAGGACAGGGACTGGGAATCTTGTTACTGAACATCTGAGGTGTGAGTTAGAGAGAGCTGTCCATGCTCAGAAGCATCAGACCTGAATGAACTAGAGATGTTTCGTGAAGAAGAACGTTCCAGAACACCTTCAGCCAGAATCCAGACTCTCATTGGAAGCTGCAGGAAGAGTTCAGAGGCTGTTGTTTCTGCAAAAGGAGGATCTACTAAATACTGACTTCATTTCTTTTTCGAGGTGCCCAAATTTTTGCACCTGCCTAATTATGTTTAAACAATTATTGAACTTTCTGTAAATCCCGTAAACTTTGTCTCACCTCTCCAACATCGTGTGTGTCTCCTGTGTGATGTAACAAACATCAGGTCACACGGATCTGATCTGAGAAAGTATCCAAATGATGCGAAGCTACGAGTCTCTATCAACCCTCCTCAGGTAAAACGAGTGAATTTGGTTTAAATGATGACATCTGGTTTGTATGATAGTTGTTCCTTCCTGGAATCAGTCAATAAAGTTTTTGTTCCATCCTTTAGAAAACGAAGGAACTCCAAGTGTGGAGCAATTTATCCAAAACTTTAAACACTCTCCTGATCAAACTGCTGCATATTCCAGATCCCAACAGTGATTCATGAGGAGTTGGGACATTGTGTCCTTCTGCTGCTCGGTGTCCCCGTCCCTCCTGACCCAACATGTTTGTATTTTACCCGAATCTGATCGCCTGACCGCCCCTAAACGACCAGGACCTAAGATAGACTCTTGGCTTCAGTTCTCTCATTCATCATGCATCCAGAACAGGAAGTTCTGTGAAGATCTCAGACACCTGCTGATGGACAGAAGAGTCACTCACAAGGTCATCAGTTGATGCTGCAGGCGGGAAATCCTCTCATCTACCTTAACTGAGTCAGCTAGAATAATCTACAAGATTATTTAATGCAACTGAAATCTAAACGTTTCTCTGATGTTTTAGAACGAGTAAAGTGTGAATCTGTTCACGCTGCGCACTTACTAACGCACGTCCCGCATGCACACGCTCACACACGCACTGTCAGAGGGCACATACCCACGAAGTCGTTAAGAACGTCTTTGACCAGATGTCCAACTATGGCGTAGGCCACCGCCACCACCACCAGCGCCGCCATCAGCAGGTACAGCACCGCCTTGGGCAGCGGGATGGGGTCTCGCGCGGGGTTGCGGAAGTCCGTGAGCAGCAGGTCGCTCTCGGAGTAGGAATACTGGAGGACGTGATCCATGCCCGAGGTGTGGTTGGAGTTGAGAGGCGCGTCGCTGGCGCTGATGGCACCGTCCGGCTGCAGGGAGGTCACCACGGTGGTGGTAGCGCTCTCCGCCCTCTCCATGCTGACCAGCCCGCTGGTTTTATTCATCAGAGGCAAGATCCGAGACAGGAAGTAGCTCCAGTCCTTGATGGCGCTGGTGTTGCACACAAACATCGTTTCCTCCATGTGGACCCGCGGGGTGGGCTGAACTCTCCAAACTTCTCCTTCCAGAGGAAAGCTGGATGCGGTTTTCCTAAAACCCCACAGGTTCCTGCAGATGGGGGGTCGCTCTCCAGCGCGAGCTCATGGGTGCGTCTGAGAATTTAGTTCCTGCTGGGAGGCATGACGCGCAGAACACTGGCGGGGGCGCAACTTTTACGCACAACTGAAGACGGAAAATCCTTCCTCTGGGTTGCATTTAGCTGGAGACGCGGGAGCGCGGAGAGCACAGAACGAGCCAAAAGCACGTTTCCTCACGAGCTCAGACACGTTGGATGACAGAATCCTGCAGCGAGCCCGACTGAAGAACCCACGGAGCCCCCGGGAGTCACGACTCTGCCTCCGCTGATTGGTGAGGAGCGCCCGGAGCCGCGCGTCCGCCTCTGGGAGCTCCGGTGGCGGAGAGGTGAGACTTTCTGTTGAGCTGCAGAGCGGATGTTACCCAGCAGGATCTGTCTAATCCCAGAATAAACGGGAATAAATGTGATTCAAATAATCAGATCTGAGACATTCTGGAGGCAATTGGTCAAGTCAGGTTTACCCATGAGGTCCAGAAATCAGCAACATCAATTGACCAATCACTGAGATTTAGTTTTTTATTGTTTGGTTCCGTAAAATCAGTAAATCATAAGCAGCCAACAGCTTTAACAGAAACAACAGACCAGTGGGAATGTTTATGATCGGGAGCAGAATCAACCAAACAGGCCAAATCACGGGAAAAACGAGGCTCGTGGGACCAAATGCACTCTGAGTAGATACTCATACAGAGTATCTACTCAGAGTACATACTCTATATGAGTAAAATGTACTCAGCTGGAGTTAAACTAACTCAACAGATTTTGATCTGATGTCACCTGTTTGTTAAACAGCAGCAGGAACATTCAGCCTCACATTTCAAACAGAAAAGAGAGGCTGGTTGCTGGTGCAACGCCCAGAAGGGTCCAGTCAGAAAGAAGCTCACTCCCATCCTGAGTCATGAGTTAGAAATAAAAATAGTACATTAAAGGTAGTTTATACCTGCAGCTACATAATAAAAACAACCTAACTGAAAATTAATAAAATGTTTTCTATTAAAACACTCCGGAGCTGTTAGGGAGGTGTCTGTTACTCCAGGTGTGGGGGTTGTTAGCTGCTAGTTAGCTGCTAGTTAGCTGCTAGTTAGTTGCTAGTTAGCTGCTAAATATATAACTAGCAACAACGATTAATAAATCGAGGATTTAGTTTTACTGAGATTAAAATCAGGAACATGAACTATTTCTAATGCTCCTCCTGAGACAGAAGGAGCAGCTGCCTGTCTATCCATCCATCCACCCACCCACCCACTCATTCATTCATTCATCCATTCATTCACCCACTTACCCATTCATTCATTCGTTCATCCATACATTCATTCAACCACCCATCCAACCATCCATCCATTCACCCATTCATCAATTCATCCATCCATCCATCTATCATCCACCCATTCATTCACCCATCCATCCATCCATCCATCCATCCATCCATTCATTCACCCACCCACCCATTCATTCATTCACCCACCCATCCATCCATCCATCCATCCATCCATCCATCCATCCATTCATTCACCCACCCACCCATTCATTCATTCACCCACCCACCCATCCGTCCGTCCATTCACCCATTCATCAATTCATCCATCCATCCAGCATCCACCCATTCATTCACCCATCCATCCATCCATTCATTCATTCATTTGTTCATTCATTCACCCACCCATTCATCCATCCGTCCATTCACCCATTTATCAATTCATCAATTCATCCATCCATCCATCCACCCATTCATTCACCCATCCATCCATCCATTCACCCATCCATCCATTCATTCATTCATTCGTTCATTCATCCATCCGTTCACCCATTCATCCACCCACCCATCCATCCATTCATTCATTCATTCATTCATTCATCCATCCATCATTCATTCATCCATTCATTCATTTGTTAATTCGTTCATTTGTTCATTCATTCATTCACCCACCCATTCATCCATCGTCCATTCACCCATTCATCAATTCATCCATCCATTCATTCACCCATCCATCCATTCATTCATTCATCCATCCATCCGTTCACTCATTCATCCATCCATCCATTCATTCATTCATCCACCCATCCATCCATCCATCCATTCATTCATTCATTCAACCATCCATCCATCCATCCATCCATCCATCCGATTGTTTTTATCCTACCTGGATAAAAAGCCTCCTTCTCTCCCTAAAACCACGGAGGTGTGTCTTTTTTCCTATCTGGAGTCAGATCCTAATCCTGGGATCGCAGGAGAGCTGAGCCTCAGGTGTCGGATTCACTTTCGGCTTAAAGCTTCTTTTATCTTCAGCCTTTTGGCCTATTTATGGCACTCTTTATAAGACTGTCTCAGACCTCTCAGGGTCTCCACACTGCCTGGAATGCTACGGGTTTTACTGCTCCAGGTTTGGATTTAAAAACAGTCAGATAGAAACATTCCATTCAAATAGACCTTTAGGATGTAGTTTGAGGTGCTTTGGGACTACGAGATCCTCAGAAGGGACCGGGATGCTTTGGCTTGCTGAAATCAGAGAAACGTGGGATTAGGTGAGTTCATAATTTAGTCGCTGACTGTTCCACCGAAGCGAACTCCCACTAATCTGAGACTCACTAGGCAGTAAAACACGATTCTGATGACATTTCACTCGTGGTTGGAGAATTTAGGATTACTTCCCTGATTGAATCAACCAGAGGAAACGTACCACAAATAAAACGTTTCAGTCTAAACAACATTTCATGAGCACAGATGCATTTCCTGCTCTGATATCTGATCCGTGATGGACGCCTGTGGAGTTCACGTCAGCTCCCCCCTCCTCCGGCGGCTGTAATCGCATCAGCACCCCCCCCCCCCCCCCCAGCCCATTCAGATGGGGATTAATTTACAAAATGGACCTCAGCGCTGCATTATGATCTTAATATTACAAATGGGGAATGAAAAAGAAAACACTGAGGGAATTTCATTTGTCCTGAACACTTTTATCTGAGGCTCAGGATGTTTTTCGGTCCTGATGATGAGAAACGACTTGGTGCTTTTGTTACAGCTGATTTTAATAAAGTTTTAGATTCTTCTCTAAAGGAGGGGCAGCCATCAATAGCAGCTCCTCTCCCTTTCATCCTACTGTCGGACTTAATTATGTTCAACGTTTGTTTTGAGTGAAATGATTTTTAAAAGTCAGAAGATGATGGAAATGCATCACAAACTGTTAGTTTTCTTAAAATAAGTAAAAAACATTTGCTAAATTTTAATCCAGCATGTTGGGTCTCATATGGATAAACATGTGGGCAAACCATATGTGTCATGGTCTGCGTCTTTCCCCATGCGTCTCCTGATGTTCTCCATCCCTCTCTAGATTCCCCTTTTGTGTCTCATAGCGCCCTCTTGTGTCCTTTGTCTGCGTCTCATTTATGTGTCTTCTGTTTGTAGCCCTTCAGGTCATCCCCAGCTCCTCCAGTTGTAGCTCCAGCCTCTTTGTCCCCAGCTCTCTTCTGGTTTTCTTCATGTTCTCTTGGTCTCCCCGCCATATTTCTATAGGTCTATTATTTCAGTTTTGTGTGTGTGAATGTCCTTCTCAGCTAGGGGTGTGTGTGTGTGTGTGTGTGTGTGTGTGTGTGTGTGTGTGTGTGTGTGTGTTTTCTTCTCCAGTCAGGTCCGGTGTCCTCCCCTGCTCCTCCTCCCTGGTTAGTTTTTGCCTTCACCTGGTTCTCTCCCCACACACCTGCAGCTCATCTGCCTCCCATTATGCCCCAGTCTATAAAGCCCTGTCTGTTTCTCATTGTCTTGTCGGTCCATTGTTTGTAATTCTGTCAGTCTCGTCTCTCTTGGATTATTAGGGTTTTTTTTTTTTTTGGTCTTCTCGAGTTCTCTAAGGTTTTTGGATTTCCAGATCGTTATCTGGTTTTTGGATTTTGGCTCCCAGCCCTGGATTTACTTTGTTTTTGGCTCACCTTTAAATAAAGGATTTTACTTAATCTTCATCCCTGCCTCATGTCATCCTGGGTACTGCATTTTGGGTCCTACCAACTCTGCAACGTGACAATATGGGTGCCAACAGGGTTTGTCCACAGTTTCCATTGTGGCCCCACAGGGATTCGACCACTTAAGACTTTAACAGGCCCTACAAGGGACCCAGATGAGTACGCTATAATCTATGTGGGCAAATCTGTGTGGGGCCACCGCAGAAACCACACAGAAACCCTGCTGGCCCTAGACGGGTTGAACATATGTGGGTCCACCTATGCATGTCTGTTTAGACTCTTAGATTTTCATTAAAAACCTCAGATAATTGAAATGTTCTCCAAATATATCTGAACTTTTAAAGAGTCTAAAGTCAGAATGAACCTGGGTAATGATGCGGTCCTGTCGACACTCTTCTTACCAAACCAAGGTCATCTAAACAGATTTAAATTATGTTTGTTGTTCCATCCATCCATCCATCCATCCATCCATCCACCCATCCACCCATCATACCATCCATCCATCCATCCATCCATCTTTACCCATTTATCCGGAGTCGGGTCGCGGGGGCAGCAGCCTAAGCAGAGAGGTCCAACTTCCCTCTCCCAGCCACTTGGACAAGCTCCTCTGGGGGAATCCCAAGGCGTTCCCTGGCCAGGTGAGAGACATAGTCCCTCCAGCGTGTCCTGGGTCTTCTCTAGGGTCTCCTCCCAGTTGGACGTGCCCAGAAAACCTCACCGTTGAGCTCCTCTACTGCTCCTCTCGACATGGAGGAGCAGCGGGTCTAGTCCAAGCCCCTCCCGGATGACCGAGCTTCTCACCCTATCTCTAAGGGAGAGTCCAGCCACTCTTCAGAGAAAACTCATTTCGGCCGCTTGTATCCGTGATCTCGTTCTTTCGGTCACTACCCAAAGCTCGTGACCATAGGTGAGGGTAGGAAGGTAGATCGACCGGTAAATCGAGAGCTTCGCCTTCTGACTCAGCTCTCTCTTCACCACGACACACAGGTACAACGCCCGCATCACTGCAGATGCAGCACCAATCCACCTATCGATCTCACGCTTTCTCCACTCGTTTGTTGTTTTGTTGATCTAAGTCAAATACAAAGTTTACTCAGCGATTCATCCATTAGATCACCAATCTTAATGGGACATTTCAGTCTTTTTAAAATGTTTTTTTTTGTGTCTCTGATCTGAACAGCCTCAGCTCAGAGATTTGGAGTTTACATCCTTCAGGACTGATTAGCTGATCTCAGTGCAGCTTGTCAGGATCTACTCCTGTACCCCTGTGCTGATTGAACTCACCTGGCCCTCATTACCTTACCCACCTGTTTCCCTGATCGTCTCCATATAATTAAACCCTCTGTCTGCTGGTCTTTGTCGGATCCTGGTCTTGTCTTCCTTCTGCATCATCCCACCTGCCATTATTCGTATCAAACAGTTGTTTACCTGCCAGTCTGCCTCCTGTTCCTGCTCACCTGCACTTGGAGCCTAACTCCACATCATGACACAGCTGTTCTCTTCATTTAGGTCTTCATCTTTAGCTGGTAGCTTCCTGAGGATGAGGACATGTGGTCGTAACCTTAACACAAAAGCTCAGTGCTTCATAAACCTCTGTCCGTCTTGGTGCTTAATCCGGTTCTATCTGGTCACTCCAACCTCTCAGCTGATCGATTAGTCATCCTGATCGATTACAGTTCCTAAATCTGTCTGGTCTCTCCTTTGGTTTGGTCTCTGATGTGATCTGTCATGATGCTGCGTCTGAAACGGGGACGGATCTGAATCAGATCCGTTTCAGATTGATTATGCCTGAGTTCACATTTAAAATGATTATCTGGTCACTCAAGCCGATGAAGTCTTAATGGCTTCTAATGAAATTTCTGCAAAAGGAAATCAGTGTTCAGGTTGAAAAGCAGCTTTTTAAAATTCTGATTGAGTCCTGAGGACCGTCCTGGTGTCCCACTGGTGTGAGCCTAAATGTTTCCTTTTTAAAAGTTTTGGTTTGGCCATCTCCGATGTCCTTCCCAGGAAACCAGCTTCCCCTGAAGCTGCCCCGGAGTCCAGATCTTCTCTTGGAAAATGTAATGGTCACACACATGTCACCGAGGTGGACAGACTGGGATTAACTTCAAGCTGAGACCAAACAGATCCCAGTCCTGAGGAAGGAACCAGAGGGTTTAATCTTCATACCTGGAGGGTTCTTTACACGTTCATGAAATTTTAGTCAATCTGAAAAGAAAACAGAACATTTTAGAATATGTTGAGATGTTGGGTGGAGATGATGAAGCCACAGAGGACCAAACAGTCCTGAATGAAGCTGTTTTAATGGATGGATCAGGATCCAGCCCTGACGGGACTTTCTGATGACTGGATGAGCTTCATTTGGGGTGATGGTGGCAGAGGGTTGCAGGCTCGAGTCCTGTCTGTTGCAGTCGTTGTGTCCTTGGGCAAGACTCTTAACCTTCCTTGCCCGCTGGTGGGGGACCGGGAGCCTCGCCTTCGTCAGTGCGCTCCAGGGCAGCTGTGGCTACGATGTAACTCACCATCACCAGCGTGTGAATGGTTGAATGACTGCTGGTGTTGTAAAGCACCTTGGGGGGTTGTAGTGCTTTAGCTATATCCAGTTTCCCTCCCCTAATGACAGATATTTACCATTTTCCAGGATCAAGGGTGATTAAAACGATTCCTTTTTGCTGACGTTAAAACGTTACGTTTCTGGTTGCCGTCGGTAACTGAGGAGCGTCTGCAGCCGTGTGACAAAATGCTGCAGGAAAGCGTGATCCTTTATCACAAAAGGAAACTTTGAGCTTGCTTTTTATTTTGTTTAAACGGTTATTATAGTTCCCTGATTTCGTCGTTCTTTCGATAACATCCACACAGACGCTGTGTTTACAGACCAGGCACCGACTGTTCTAGCTTCAGATTCGTTCTGCAGCTCTGTGAATAATTCTGTTTAGTGGAAGAAACAAAATGAGATTATTATAGGAAAGTTAAGATTAAATGCATTTAAACAGCTGAGCACAAACTGCATTAGAGCATTAGGCAGACATCCTTTCTCCTCATGAGGTTCAGGCAAAGAACTCCCCACTGATGGGATGTTGGAGCTGCTTCTCTGCTCCGCAAAGGGGGCGGAGCTTGTGCCTAAGGGTTTTAAGTCAGAGCCTAATTTATACTTCTTCGTCAGCTCCGCGTCCCGACGCAGATGCAAGTATGAGTTAGGCTTAATGAGCTGAGAGACTGGCTCGTGTTGGTTTGAGATGATGGATGATGTCATAAAGATGTAGGGAGGCTAATTTAAACCAACTCGTTTTAACTAAGGTGCAACTAAAAGGAGCAAATCCAGAGTGGGAACACCTCCTCACACCTGCAGCTCATTTATTACTGCAGCAAATGTTCCTAAAGAAGGCCAAAGTGGATGCTAAGGATGTTTTATTCTGTGACTTCTGTTGGAGAATGACTCCCGATTCATCAGTTTGTTTAAAACTCCCAGAATAAATGATGCAGGTCTATTAAACAGCTCCTTGGGTAGAAATTAGGGCTGCACGATATTAGGAAAACCTGCGATATTCGATAACAGTGCTTAATATTGCGATATCGATATTACTCACGATAAATGAACAAATACTAAAGGATGCAGTGTTGATGTCGTCTGGCATGTGACGTCTGCTCTGGGTTCAAAGCAAACAAAAACTAATGCATGAATTCCATTACAACATAACATTTTTATTGCAAACATATGCAGCTGCACCTGCTACTGTATTAGCAGCTGTACCTGCTACTGTATTAGCAGCTGCACCTGCTACTGTATTAGCAGCTGCACCTGCTACTGTATTAGCAGCTGCACCCGCTACTGTATTAGCAGCTACACCCGCTACTGTATTAGCAGCTGCACCCGCTACTGAATTAGCAGCTGCACCCGCTACTGTATTAGCAGCTGCACCCGCTACTGTATTAGCAGCTGCACCCGCTACTGTATTAGCAGCTGCACCCGCTACTGTATTAGCAGCTGCACCCGCTACTGTATTAGCAGCTGCACCCGCTACTGCATTAGCAGCTGCACCCGCTACTGTATTAGCAGCTGCACCCGCTACTGCATTAGCAGCTGCATCCGCTACTGTATTAGCAGCTGCACCCGCTACTGCATTAGCAGCTGCACCCGCTACTGTATTAGCAGCTGCACCCGCTACTGCATTAGCAGCTGCACCCGCTACTGCATTAGCAGCTGCACCCGCTACTGTATTAGCAGCCGCACCCGCTACTGCATTAGCAGCCGCACCCGCTACTGTATTAGCAGCCGCACCCGCTACTGTATTAGCAGCTGCACCCGCTACTGCATTAGCAGCCGCACCCGCTACTGTATTAGCAGCTGCACCCGCTACTGTATTAGCAGCTGCACCCGCTACTGTATTAGCAGCCGCACCCGCTACTGTATTAGCAGCTGCACCCGCTACTGCATTAGCAGCTACACCCGCTACTGTATTAGCAGCTGCACCCGCTACTGTATTAGCAGCTGCACCCGCTACTGTATTAGCAGCTGCACCCGCTACTGTATTAGCAGCTACACCCGCTACTGTATTAGCAGCTGCACCCGCTACTGTATTAGCAGCTGCACCCGCTACTGTATTAGCAGCTGCACCCGCTACTGTATTAGCAGCTGCACCCGCTACTGTATTAGCAGCTGCACCCGCTACTGTATTAGCAGCTGCACCCGCTACTGTATTAGCAGCTGCACCCGCTACTGTATTAGCAGCTGCACCCGCTACTGTATTAGCAGCTGCACCCGCTACTGTATTAGCAGCTGCACCCGCTACTGTATTAGCAGCTGCACCCGCTACTGTATTAGCAGCAACACAAAAAAACTGCATGCATGCAGTTTCTCGGTGACTTTAAAACATCACCTCCACCATAAAACTTTTTCTGATGCTCCAAATACAGAAACACATCCCTTACCAGGGTTTTTGAATGCATAAAAAAATCAGAAAATAAGTTTAAATGGTAAATAATAGTTAACATCCAAACATTTATCGCCGTTTTGACGTGCCTTGCGATGGGCCTATCGCACGTCCTGTTATCGCGATGACGATAATTTTTCGATATATTGTGCAGCCCTAGTAGAAATGTTCCAGAGCCCACAGAACAAGCAAAAGCAAAACAGCCTCGTTATGAGGAGAGAATTAAGATATTTTATGATCAAAAATCTGTGACAAATGATGCATTTTGCTCCTTTATGTCGCTTAAAGAGACGGCAGCTGAATATAAACCAGTTCTGAATCAGAATTCCCTTCAATGTGACACGAGTACATCTCATTTACCGTGTGTGTGTGTGTGTGTGTGTGTGTGTGTGTGTGTGTGTGTGTGTGAGGGGTTAAAGCGAGGAGCAGGAGTTTGGAGATAAATGATGTTCAGTAATATGGATTTACTCGCAGCGAACTCGTTGGGTTAATGTTATTACAGAGACACTGATGAGAATAACTGGCAGGAAACTGTCACCGACCCCGAGGGCTCCAATAAAATTGGATCTGCTCCCCCGAGTCTGAGCCAGAGCCACAAACGATAATCCACCAAACAGCCATTAGCATCTTAATCCGACACACGTGTGAGTGTGTGTGTGTGTGTGTGTGTGTGTGTGTGTGTGTGTATGTGTGTGTGTGTGTGACTGCCCTTTACCTGAGAGCTGACAGATCTGTTATAAAACCGGCAGCAGCAACTGAGAAACTAATATTTAATTATGACGGACGACATCTCAAGACTAGACGGGTCGTATCGGAGCTAATGTACGGGCTCCAGGTACCGTGAGGTCCACCCGACTTCTGACAGTCCAGATCTGCTGAGGGTCTCCACCAGGGTCCGTAGACACGACAGATTGCATCTGATGAGGTTTATAAATAAACAGCTCTCTAGTTTATAACAAACAACAAATTATTTTACACCCAGACTTCAGAATTTCTCTCAGATACAAAGAACGGTTGCTACAACATCCAGCTTCCATCACAACACCTCACATCCACCACACCACATCTCATTATTCATCTCTTGTCATGTATAAATTATTAGTTTAGGTAAAGAATTAAATTAATTTTATAAACTATATGCTGACTCTGTCTGAATTAATACGAAGTGTGTTTATGATCCCTGAAGAAGCAAAGAACCCTAGAATCTTCTGATTAAACATTCAAAGATCAATCAGGTTGATATTTCATATTTATATGTAGTCATCATATCTTATTGGTCATAATTAATATATGTTAATTGCTACATTGGTTAGTTAGATTACAGGCTAGTCTTGAAGACATAAAAAATTGGATGACTCTAAACTTTCTGCTTTTAAATCAAGACAAGACTGAAGTCCTCGTCTGCACCTGTTTCAGGATCTAGAAGATTGCCAGATCAGAAGACAGCTTCAGACAACCGGATGTGGAGTCTTACTTTCTGACATGCGGACATCTCACCTCTGACTGGAAAACAAAAACACGACTCTACCACTGGCTCTGCAACATTGATGGTTTATGTTGATGTTACAAATGACACAAGCCTTTTTTTTACAGTGTATGTCCCTCTTTGACCATTTTGAAAGGAGAAATGCTGACAAGCCCCCACCGACTGAGCAGGAAATCTGCATCAGGTTTAGACACGAGACAGTTTTGTGATTATTTTACGCCAAGTAGGTTTGTGATCTATCAAACATGGAGTACGCACAGCTGCACGCAATCTCCGCTTCATAAATCAGAGACTAACGAGAATGTTTCTCAGCTGCTTTTTAGTCACATCCCGCCCTCACCACGCCCACCTAAATGGTCAATGTAAAGTGCCTTGTGGACCTCATGCATATACATAAGCCAGCTGTTGCATCAATCCGTCAATTACGATGGCGACCGTAGATCAAGGCAGATCAAGGAAGCGCAATTTCACAGAAGCAGAAGTTGAGGTACCTGTGGGTGAGGTGGAGAAATGAAAGGAAGTGCTTTTGCAAAACAAATAAGAGAAAATCCAGGGAGTGCAACAGCGTTGCTGAAGCCGTCAATGCTGAGTTCTTCAGAGAGATCTGTGGTGGATATAAAAAATGGTCCAATCAGGGTTCGACCCCCAGACTCCCGGGTGAAAGTCACACACGCTAACAAGTCACCCAAACAGAGATCTCCCTTGTTCATGTAGCCAGGGTGCATCATCAATCGGGTCACAGTGACAGGACACACACACTGTCACAGACGCTTGACATTCTATCTCAGTGTGACATCCTGCATTCCGTATTCTGCGCTTCAGACTGTGTGTGTGTGTGTGTGTGTGTGTGTGTGTGCGTGTGAGTGTGTGCGTGTGAGTGTGTGCGTGTGTGTGGGGGGGGGGTCTTGTTCTGTGTGAAAACGAAGCAGTACAAGTGATAACGCTGCATAATGCTTTCTTCAAGGCACTCGAGGAGTACAGACGCTTCTCTCTTTCGCTCCCTTATCTATTTTTCCCAAGGCTCTTTGTCCTGTCTGCCCACAGAGCGCTTCTCTGCATTTCTTCTGAAAAACTCTATTTTTACTAACCATGGACTTGATAAACTGGTCATTCAATGTGATCGATATGATTTTTTCAACAATGAGAACGGAGCGGGGGCTCCCATGTGTCCACAGGGGACACACCCAGTGGGATATATGCTGGATTCCTGGAAGGAGTGGAAGATCATATGCCTCTCCCAGCTGTCCATTGAGGATATCGAAGACGTGTGGATATTCAGCCTGATGATCACTGGATTTCTCCTGATTGGAGTGGGAGGATATCTGGTTTTCTGGAAATTTGGGAAAACGGGAGCGATCGGAGGGCGACCCGCACCCACGGAAAGCACCGTCCGTGTGGAGACTTCCAGACTGGGACGTTACTCGAGGTGAATCATAAGCTGGACAATGTCCTAGCTGCGATACCGGTATTAGTGCACAAAATGGATGTCATCTCGGAGAGGGTCACCGGACGGTGTGGACAAGTTTAAAACCCAAAATTGGCTTCACTGAAGGACTGGAATGATCAGTTTAAAGACTGAAGGCAGAGAGGAAAATTATCGCAGCCTGACCCAAATAAAGTCTTATTATCCGGATCTGACGCCCTGGTAGCCTTGAGCCGCAAACAACTAAAACCCCCGCGAAGGAATGCAGACAGATGCTGTGAAAACCCGACCTACACAACCCCCCCCCCCCCCCCCCCCCCCCCCACACACACACACACACACACGCGCACACACCACCCCCACCCCCCCGCCTTCGGATTGGTGGACGTCAGCCTGGCGAGGTCATCAATCTGCAGGAGTCAATGTGCTCTTTGCTTCTCCCAAGATCTCCCTCCCACCTGTGACTGTACAGTAGATGAGCACCGTAGATGGCTGCTCTCGCTGGGGGAAACAGGATCCCAGCCCCCCCCTCCTATTGGAGTCTCATGTTATGTTGTGTTTATTAAGGCTGTTGCATATCTGTCTGTCTGAGGTGATTTTTTGCAGAGCAAAGCTACCCTCCTGGTGGAGCGTAACTCTGAAGTGCCTTTTTTTCCTCCACCTGAACCAATCCTCTTGTAACCCTCTTATCTCTATTCAGTCACCAATTCTTGTCATGTGTCTTGCCCATGTATGTCTGATCTCTGAATTGTGTGTACTGAAACTCTAATTTCCCTCTGGGACAAATAAAGCTTTTCTGATTTCTGTCTTGATAATTGACTATCTGTAAACCTGCTTATTTGGAAGATTGTTTTGAGCCGTAGTCACCCTAACCCGATTTCGTTTGAACATCCATGATAGATTAAGAAGGAGCATCTTTTCTCACCTGCAGCCGCTAGTGGATAGGTACAGTAACGCCTCCTGTTGGTGTAAGCGCTCTCCTCTTCTACCATGCTGCATTCACTTCTATCATCATAGTGTTATTAATGCATTTTCAAACTCCCTGGCCCAATTATAATAAATACGTGACATGGGACGGCTGAGGTGATGAGCAGACTGACACTCTGGACGAGTAACAAGACAGGGATGTGTGGGATAGCTGAGGACGCAGCAGCTGGGCCTCTCACGGCTCATTGGGCCGATGGAATACTAATAAAAGCCATATGACAACAGCATACTAAGTGTGCATTTAATATTCCTGCTCTGCATGTGGCTCAGACCTGTTGGAGGCTCAGAGCAGGCCAAGTGACAGTGCTGTCTCTTCAGCAGAGATGTCCTTATTAACCTTTTTACCCAGGCTGTGTCTCTGACAAACCGCCAGGCGCTGCTGGACAGACGGAGCGCACCGCGGTCCTGACAGGGTAAATAATCCCCTCCAAGCCCTCTCTCCTCAGGGCCGAGAGACCACACGGAGATGATTGATGGATGTGGAGATGAATCTAATCCAAAGTGCTGAAGTGTCCTTTTATGTGTGTCTTCTGAGTCCCTGAAGCAGATTTTCATCCATGTGTAGGAACAGGTTCTGATTTTTACCAGAGGAGTTCTGAGTAATGGAAGTAAGATGTAATGATTTACCACCTCAGGAGTCGGAAGAGAGGGGTGCGAAAGTTTGGGCGGCCTAGATCTTCATGATTTTCCTGTTTAAATCTTTGGTTTTTACGATAAAACAGTTCAAGTAAATACATCATACAGGAGACACACATGATGTTTGAGAAGTGAGACAAAGTTTATGTCTCCTCATGATGGCCTAGATCTAGAACGTTAGGTTCCTCATGATGGTCTAGATCTAGAACGTTAGGTTCCTCATGATGGTCTAGATCTAGAATGTTAGGCTTCTCATGATGGTCTAGATCTAGAACCTTAGGCTTCTCATGATGGTCTAGATCTAGAACCTTAGGCTCCTTATGATGGTCTAGATCTAGAACCTTAGGCTTCTCATGATGGTCTAGATCTATAATGTTAGGTTCCTCATGACGGTCTAGCTCTACAAACTTAGGTTCCTTATGATGATCTAGATCTAGAACCTTAGGCTCCTCATGATGGCCTAGATCTAGAACCTTAGGCTTCTCATGATGGTCTAGATCTAGAACGTTAGGTTCCTCATGATGGCCTAGATCTAGAACCTTAGGCTTCTCATGATGGTCAAGATCTAGAACCTTAGGCTCCTCATGATGGCCTAGATCTAGAACCTTAGGCTTCTCATGATGGTCTAGATCTAGAATGTTAGGTTCCTCATGATGGTCTAGATCTAGAACCTTAGGCTCCTTATGATCTAGATCTAGAACCTTAGGCTCCTCATGATGGCCTAGATCTAGAACCTTAGGCTTCTCATGATGGTCTAGATCTAGAACGTTAGGTTCCTCATGATGGCCTAGATCTAGAACCTTAGGCTTCTCATGATGGTCTAGATCTAGAACGTTAGGTTCCTCATGATGGTCTAGATCTAGAATGTTAGGTTCCTCATGATGGCCTAGATCTAGAACCTTAGGCTTCTCATGATGGTCTAGATCTAGAACGTTAGGTTCCTCATGATGGCCTAGATCTAGAACCTTAGGCTCCTCATGATGGTCTAGATCTAGAACGTTAGGCTCCTCATGATGGTCTAGATCTAGAACGTTAGGTTCCTCATGATGGCCTAGATCTAGAAACTTAGGCTCCTCATGATGGTCTATCTCTAGAACCTTAGGTTCCTCATGATGGTCTATCTATATAACCTTAGGCTCCTCATGATGGTCTAGATCTAGAACCTTAGGTTCCTCAAGATGGTGTAGATCTAGAACCTTAGGTTCCTCATGATGGTCTCTATCTCTAGAACCTTAGGCTCCTCACAATGCTGTAGATCTAGAACCTTAGGCTCCTCATGATGCTGTAGATCTAGAACCTTAGGTTCCTCATGATGGTCTATGTCTAGAAACTTAGGCTCCTCATGATGCTGTGGATCTAGAACCGTAGGTTCCTCATGATGGTCTATCTCTAGAACCTTAGGTTCCTTATGATGGTCTATCTCTAGAAACTTAGGTTCCTTATGATGGTCTAGATCTGGAACCTTAGGGTCCTTATGGTCTAGATCTAGAACCATAGGCTCCTCATGATGCTGTAGATCTAGAACCTTAGGCTCCTCATGATGCTGTAGATCTAAAACCTTAGGTTCCTCATGATGGTCTATCTCTAGAACCTTAGGATCCTCATGATGCTGTAGATCTAGAACCTTATGTTCCTCATGATGGTCTATGTCTAGAACCATAGGTTCCTCATGATGGTCTAGATCTAGAACCATAGGCTCCTCTTGATGGTCTATCTCTAGAACCTTAGGCTCCTCATGATGCTGTAGATCTAGAACCTTAGGTTCCTCATGATGGTCTATCTCTAGAACCTTAGGATCCTCATGATGCTGTAGATCTAGAACCTTATGTTCCTCATGATGGTCTATGTCTAGAACGTTAGGTTCCTCATGATGGTCTAGATCTAGAACCATAGGCTCCTCTTGATGGTCTATCTCTAGAACCTTAGGTTCCTCATGATGCTGTAGATCTAGAACCTTAGGTTCATCATGATGGTCTATCTCTAGAACCTTAGGCTCCTCATGATGATGTAGATCTAGAACCTTAGGTTCCTCATGATGGTCTATCTCTAGAACCTTAGGTTCCTCATGACAGTCTATCTCTAGAAACTTAGCATCCTTATGATGGTCTAGATCTGGAACCATAGGCTCCTCATGATGGTCTAGATCAAGAAATTTGGGCTCCTCATGATGCTGTAGATCTAGAACCTTGGGTTCCTCATGATGCTGTAGATCTAGAACCTTGGGTTCCTCATGATGGTCTATCTCTAGAAACTCAGGTTCCTTATGATGGTCTAGATCTAGAACCTTAGGTTCCTCATGATGGTCTATCTCTAGAAACTTAGGTTCCTTATGATGGTCTAGATCTAGAACCTTAGGCTCCTCATGATGGTCTAGATCTAGAAACTTAGGCTCCTCATGCTGTAGATCTAGAACCTTGGGTTCCTCATGATGCTGTAGATCTAGAACCTTGGGTTCCTCATGATGGTCTATCTCTAGAAACTCAGGTTCCTTATGATGGTCTAGATCTAGAACCTTAGATTCCTCATGATGGTCTAGCTCTAGAAACTTAGGCTCCTCATGATGATGTAGATCTAGAACCTTAGGTTCCTCATGATGCTGTAGATCTAGAACCTTAGGTTCCTCATGATGCTGTAGATCTAGAACCTTAGGTTCCTCATGATGGTCTATCTCTAGAACCTTAGGTTCCTAATGATGGTCTATCTCTAGAAACTTTGGTTCTTTATAATGGTCTAGATCTGGAACCATGGGCTCCTCATGATGGTCTAGATCTAGAAACTTAGGCTCCTCATGCTGTAGATCTAGAACCTTGGGTTCCTCATGATGCTGTAGATCTAGAACCTTGGGTTCCTCATGATGCTGTAGATCTAGAACCTTGGGTTCTTCATGATGCTGTAGATCTAGAACCTTGGGTTCCTCATGATGCTGTAGATCTAGAACCTTTGGTTCCTCATGATGGTCTAGATCTAGAAACTTAGGCTCCTCATGCTGTAGATCTAGAACCTTGGGTTCCTCATGATGCTGTAGATCTAGAACCTTGGGTTCCTCATGATGTCTATGTCTAGAAACGTAGGTTCCCCTCCAGAAGGAAGAGGAAGTGCCCGTCTAAAAGAAGCTGTCTTTGATGGCGTTATAAAGCTACGTGAGATTTAATCTCGAAAACGGATCTACTTTGAAATAGTTCCCTAATATTTAGATTTGATTGGTTTTAAAAGTTTCTACTTCACTTCATTAGATCAAAGTTCAGTATTTTAGTTTGATTCAAACATTTATGTTGAACCGAATTTTTTCTCTTTCCTCGAATAATTTAACTGTTTAGACTTTAATTTGAAATGAAACATTGAATCTCGACCTGATATTTAGTTCTGAATGTTTACAGCTAGACTTTCCATAGCTAGTTTTATTTTAAACATTTACACGTGAAGCTGTCGTGCAGAAGCTTCCAAACCCTCTGAGACCTTGTAGGTTTTACGTTACTGCCTTATCTCAGCTGCAGGACGGAGCCGGCACGTTTAGATCGCCCGGACATCCATTATCAGTCTGAGACGAACCCGATAAGAACCTCCGTAAAAGGATTATTCCAGAGGAGAGGAGCTTCTGTCTCCTTGTCCTGTACCCCCGGTCCCACCCGCTGCTCCTTCATGGGGCTGATGATCGTTTCAGGCCTGCAAAAGCACCCTCTGAGCCAGGAGCAGACTCAGATCGGTGTTACAAGCGGGATCAGACGGAAGGCACATTTCAGTCATCTTCTTTGAGGGTTCTCCTGTCAGCCTGTCTGGTGAGGACACCTTAGATCTGCAGAACGTCTTGCAGCAGATCTGCTCTTGGTGTTTGACTTTCACACATCAGCTGCAGCAGTCTGACGTGGATCGACTGATAACGCAGAGAAGAATGAGTGGCCATTTCCACGGCCATTAGGAGCATTTAATAACTTTATTTCCTGCAAATGAAATGGGGAGGCGGCGATCTCCTGTGGCTGAGCGTGGCAGCGAGCCACACAGCTCCCCCCACCTCCTGCTTTACTCTGGGAGAAGATTAAAGAACTTATTGACTCAGATTTCTCCTTCAGGTATTTCATGTAATTAGGACCTCCATCTCCACTCACGCCCCTCATCAACGCCGGTTCATCATCACCCCTGCAGATTTAATTAGGAAAATTAATTCCTAATTAAAGCTTTTATGAAAGGGAAGTTAACTTCAGACAGAAGATTCTCTTAACTGTTGTCCAGAGACGTGAAAAGTGGAAGTGGAGATGATTAATATATTAGAGAAGAACTGTCACCACATTTAGTTTCAGATTCATCCTTAAGCTGAAATCCTACCAAATAAACCTGGCACTCTCCTCTGGGATCCAAATGATGGAGAAAGTCATTAAATAAGATTCACCAACCTTCATGAACTTATTTTTAGGAGGCTTTCTAACGTCAGACAGACTTGTCATGTAAGCCAGTCCAACCAGTGGAAATAATCGGCTGGTTTGGAGGAAATTTGATTTTCCATCCTTCCATTTTCAGCCACTTATCTGGGTCGGGTCGCAGGGGCACCAGCCTAAGCAGGGGTCCCAGACTTCCCTATCCCCAGCCACTTGGACCAGCTCTTCTGGGGGAATCCTAAGGTGTTCCCTGACCAGCCATGAGACATTGTCTCTCCAGCGTGTCCTGGGTCTTCCTTTGGGTCTTCTCCTAGTTGGACGTGTTCGGAAAACCTCACCTTACCAGGGTAAGGGTTAGACACATAACCCCCCTTGCCTACTGGTGGTATCACAATGTAGCTCATCCCCACCAGCGTGTGAATGTGTGTGTGAATGGGTGAATGACCGACTGTGTTGTAAAGAACCTTGGGGGGTCCCAGGACTCTAGAAGGTGCTATATCAAATACAGGCCCTTCACCATTAGCAGACAAAGAGCTTAGTCAACAGCGAACAGACCCGTCAGCATTATAAGTTCCTCCTCTCTAATAAACAATATTCAACTGCTATGAACTCCTCTCCTCAGTCAATCAAACAAACTTTTCCTACAAAATGTAGAACTCAAAGTGCTTTATGGATTAAAATGACCCTGCATAACCCCAATGGAGTTGCTCCCACTGAGAGGCGCCGAGCAGGGGTGAGCACTCTAGTTGCCCCCCATCTTGGTGCCTGTACGTTGGGGTTTACCCCAGTGAATGAGAGGGTAGCCTCCCTCCGCCTACGTGTGGGGGGATGGGTTCTGACTGGTCTGTGCTCATGCACCAAACTACAGTTCAGACTACCCACCCTTTTTGGAGACCTTGGAGGGGGTGCTGGAAAGCGCTCCTTCCGGTGACTCCCTCGTTCTGCTGGGGGACTTTAACGCTCATGTGGGCAACGACAGTGAGACCTGGAGAGGTGTGGTTGGGAAGAACGGCCCCCCGATCTGAATTCGAGTGGTGTTTTGTTATTGGACTTCTGTGCCAGTCATGGATTGTCCATAATGAACACCATGTTCAGACATAAAGGTGTCCATATTTGCTCTTGGCACCAGGATACCTTAGGCCGCAGCTCGATGATCGACTGTGTTGTTGTTTCATCTGACCTGCGGCCGCATGTGTTGGACACTCAGGTGAAGAGAGGGGCGGAGCTGTCAACAGACCATTACCTGGTGGTGAGTTGGCTCAGATGGTGGGGGAGGACGTCGGTCAGACCAGGCAGGCCCAAACGTATCGCCAGGGCCTGCTGGGAACGTCTGGCAGAGTCTCCTGTCAGAAGGAGCTTCAATTCCCACCTCCGACAGAACTTCCAAAATGTTCCGGGGGAGGCGGGGGACATTGAGTCTGAATGGACCCTGTTCCCTGCCTCCATTGTTGAGGTGGCCGAACGGAGCTGTGGTCGCAGGATCGTTTGTGCCTGTCGTGGTGGCAACCCCCGAACCCGCTGGTGGACACCGGCGGTTATGGATGCTGTCAAGCTGAAGAAAGAGTCCTATCAGGACTTTTTGGCCTTTGGGACTCCAGAGGCAGCTGATGAGTACCAGCAGTTCAAGCGGAACGCAGCTCAGGTGGTCGCCAAGGCAAAAACCCGGGCATGGGAGGAGTTTGGTGAGATTGTGGAGCAAGACTTCCGTACGGCTTCGAGGAGATGCTGGTCCACCAGCGCCTCAGGGGGGGAATGCAGTGCGCTACCAACACTATCTATAGTGGGGACGGTGTGCTGCTGACCTCTACTCAGGACGTTGTGAATCGGTGGGCAGAATACTTCGAAGACCTCCTCAATCCCACTGACATGTCTTCCAGTGAGGAAGCAGAGTCTGGGGACTTTGGGTTGGCCTCTCAAATCTCTGGTGCAGAGGTCACTGAGGAGGTTAAAAAGCTCCTCTGTGGCAAGGCTCCAGCGGTGGATTAGATCCGCCCGGAGTTCCTTAAGGCTCTGGATGTTGTGGGGCTGTGTTGGCTGACGCGGCTCTGCAATATTGCGTGGACATCTGGGGCAGTCCCACTGGACTGGCAGACCAGGGTGGTGGTCCCCTTATTTAAAAAGGGGGACCACAGGGTGGGTTCCAACTACAGGGGGATCACACTCCTTAGCCTACCTGGTAAGGTCTATTCAGGGGTTCTGGAGAGGAGGGTCCATCGGATTGTTGAACCTCAGATTCAGGAGGAGCAATGTGGTTTTGGTCCTGGCCGTGGAACACTGGACCAGCTCTATACCCTTAGGGGGATCCTGGAGGGTGCGTGGGAATTTGCCCAACCAGTCTACATGTGTTTTGTGGATTTGGAGAATGCGTTTGACCGCGTCCATCGGGGGGCCCTGTGGGGTACTCCGGGAGTATGGGGTACCAGGCCCTCTGATACGGGCTGTTAGGTCCCTGTATGACCGGTGTCAGAGCTTGGTCCGCATTGCCGGTAGTAAGTCGGGCTCGTTCCCAGTGAGAGTTGGACTCCGCCAAGGCCGCCCTTTGTCACCGATTCTGTTCATAACCTTTATGGACAGGATTTCTAGGTGCAGCCAAGGTGTGGAGGGCATCTGTTTTGGTGGCCTGAGGATCGGGTCTCTGCTTTTTGCAGATGATGTGGTCCTGTTGGCTTCATCAGAACATAACCTTAGCTTTCGCTGGAGCGGTTCGCAGCCGAGTGTGAAGCAGCTGGGATGACAATCAGCTCCTCTAAATCAGAGACCATGGTCTTGATTCGGAAAAGGGTAGAATGCCTTCTCCAGGTCAGGGATGAGGTCCTGCCCCAAGTGGAGGAGTTTAAGTATGTCGGGGCCTTGTTCACGAGTGAGGGAAAACTGGAGCGTGAGATGGATAGGCGGATTGTTGCTGCATCTGCAGTGATGCAGGCGTTGTACCGGTCTGTCGTGGTGAAGAGAGAGCTGCGTCAGAAGGCGAAGCTCTTGATTTACCGGTCGATCTACGTTCCTACCCTCACCTATGGTCATGAGCTTTGGGTAGTGACCGACAGAACGAGATCGCGGATACAAGCGGCCGAAATGAGTTTTCTCCAAAGAGTGGCTGGTGAGAAGCTCGGTCATTCGGGAGGGGCTCGGAGTACACCCGCTGCTCCTCCACATCGAGAGAAGCCAGTTGAGGTGGCTCAGGCATCTGGTCAGGATGCCTCCTGGACGCCTCCCTGGTGAGGTTTTCTGGGCACGTCCAACCAGGAAGAGGCCTAAAGGTAGACCCAGGTGGAGGGACTATGTCTCTCACCTGGCCAGGGAACGCCTTGGGATTCCCCCCGAGGAGCTGGTCCAAGTGGCTGGGGAGAGGGAAGTCTGGGCCTCTCGCCTTAGGCTGCTGCCCCCGCGACCCGACTCCGGATAAGCGGATGAAAATGGAATAGATGGAAATGGATAACCCGAATGACTATCCCTAAAAGCATTGGAACAGTCATAATACACCCCTCACCATACACACATCCATTTAAGAACATCAGTTTAAATGGTTTTGGGCTGAGTTCAGATGCAGAGAAACGCCATCATAGGAGCCATCTGCCCCGGCAGCAGCAGACTAACCGAAGCAGCCAAGGCATCAACACCGGGTGCAAAGGGGAGGGAGGGCATAGGCCCCACCTCCACCCAAGCACTACCCTAAGGCGGGGGTCGGCAACCCGCGGCTCTTCCATCCATCTGATGCGGTTCTCTGTGCTTGTAAAATAATGAATGGATATTTAAATAAAATGCTTTATATTTTGCGTAAACCTGAACAGGTCCAACCCGGTCTTACTGTGAGACCGGGTTGACGCGTCACGCTTGTGCGTAATCATAGGCGCTTCCTGAGCTGACGAGGATGTGAGATTCTGGGCTTCTCATCAGACGGCTCCTGGATGTGTCACCACATTGGAGACAGGAACAAGCGCTATTCAGTCAAAGTTTCATAATCAGGGAACATTTTCTAAGTGACAAGTCTCGCTTCAGTCAGAGGAATCTTCCTGCATGCGCTCTGGTTCTGCGACGCGCTCCAAGCCCCTCTCCACATCTTCAGCTCGCTGTGCACCGTACGTACGCGCTGACAGCGAGCTGCGCTGAGCAGTGTCCAGCTCAGATGTTCTGATGGGAATCTCTTCTTGAGTGATTTAGCTACATCTGCGGTGTGCGTAGAATAAAATGCCAGTTCGTCTGCATGCGTCGGGGTAATTCTTTCTGTTCTTTCTCCGTCAAAATAAACGGTCAAACACAGGAACTATCCGGTCAACACAAGCCCTGCTTTTAACTGTTCTGTTTTCTTATGAAAATTGTTGCAAAGAGATATAATTAAACTTGATTAACACCAGAGCCAGGCGCACTGCGCCGTTGTCTCCGTCAGTGTAAATGAGGGAAAAACAAAATGATCGGATCCTTTTCTGACCTTCCCCACCTACAAAGTTTAATTACAACAATCAAACGTGACAGAGCCTGGATTTGTATTCTGAACAGTCTAAACATGTTTTAAAAAGAAACGTATGACAAAAGTGGCACCTGCTCAGTAAAACCACCAACAGGGTGAAAAATATCTAAATATTGTAGCAGAGACGGGCTACAACTTCTGGATCCACTTTATATAAATCGTTTTATTGATTATCTTCTAATGAAAGATAGCTTTGACGTACACGAGCGACCGGTACCGGCTGCTGTCACCTGTTGTGAGCAGCGCTCTGCTGTCTGAGGGTAGGCCCCGCCCACAACGCCGCGGCTCCCAGTGTTTTCTTTACTGTGGGAAAAGGGTAATAATGGCTCTTTGATGGGAACAGGTTGCCGACCCCTGGTCTAAGGGTACCCAGGCAGCAACCGTTGATCATCGCCCCCGAGGCAGAGGGCCCCCACGGATTAAACACTGGAAGAAAGATTAACAAAAAACAAAATATTAAATAACAAGAGCTAATATAATAGTAAATGTAAGTTAATAAGTAATGAATTAAAATGTAATAAATATTAAAATAATACAAACAGTGATAAAATGCAGTCAATTAAAATATGCATCCAAAGCAAGTAATCTACTATAATTACTAATAATCAGTTAAAAGTAAAAAGTCTTAAGCCCGCTCTTAAAAACATGAACGTTCTCTACGGCCCTGAGGTCCTCCGGCGGCCTGTTCCAGAGGCAAGGCCTGTAATAGTGGACAGATGCCTCGCCGTGTCCAGACTTTAGGGATAACCAGGAGGTGGCTGCCAGCGGCCGCGAGGGTTCATCTGGTGAAAGTAGGTCTGAGAGATAAGAAGGCCCAAGTCCATTCAGACACTTAAAAACCATTGAAAGTCGAGACTCGGGAGCTTCTGGATGAGGGGCAGTTTTCAAAGTCTATAACCTCCCAAAATTTCCATAGAAGCACCCAAAAGTGTAGCTAAGTTGAATTTACACATCTCCACTATCTTCTGGTGAGAAGTAATAACTTTATGTTTGGACTTTGGTGCTTAAAGGGTTGATTTTACCGACCTAGTGCTATGGTTCTGATTCATTTCTCTCACTGTTTCGGTGTTTGACCTCGGCTTTTCTTCATTTTCAGTTTCGGCCAAGACTTTTCCTTCCGGTGCATCTCCAAAACACACGTCCTATCTCATTCCTGTATGTACACCCAATAGGGCTCTGAGGTGAAACAATCAGCTGGTAGAGCCTCGGGTCAGAACCAAACATGGTGGAGATGCATTTAGTGGATATGGAATCAGGGTCCCCATGACCTCAGATGTGCCCCAACCCTAGTGTTGTTTAGGCCCTGTCCACACGTAGCCGAGGATCTGCCAAAACGTAGATAAGTTTCTACGTTTTGGCCTGTCATCCACACGAAAACGGAGTTTTTTCACACGACAACGGATCTTTTTAAAAACTCCGGCCAAAGTGAAGATCTGCGTTTTCTCCGTTTTGGGTGTCTGCGTGTGGACGGACAAAACCGGAGTTTTAAGGTCCGCAACGTCACTTTCCGCTACAAAAAAATGCTGACATCACGTGTGCGACCTGTGTTTACACTAGCCGACATCATGGATGCCCTCAGAGCTGCGCTCGCTTTATCAATTGTCCAAGCGCTTTCTGCTTGTTTGTTTTTGCAAGCAGAATTACTGCTCCTTGTGGAAGACCACAGACGAAGGACGAGGTTAAGAACGGGGGAAGTACTGCCGCCTACAGGTCTGGCATGTCCTTAACAACGTATTTATCCAGGTACGTGTGGACAGAGTTTTTTTTAAAACGAGGTGGTGTGGATGCAAGTTTTTGGAGGGGCGGATATTCGTTTTTAAAGAACCCGGCTACGTGTGGACTAGGCCTTAAAAGCCCTCATGTACTCATCAGCCTTTACATGAATGGTTTCTTATGCTCCACTGTAATCTGTGATGTAACTTTGCCTTCTCCTTTATCTCTAAACTGTAATTCTATCCGAGTGTATTTTGTGTTTTTGTGTGTTTTCATATCATGTCCTGATGGCTGTAAAGCACATTAAACTGCCTCTGTTACTGAATCGTGCTCTAGAAATAAAGCCGCCTACATTAAACTGATTCATGTAGAAATTTTCAGAATAAAACAATGATTTACACGACACAAACACGTCGTTTGCGCTTTCTTTATTTTTTATTTATTTTTGTTTGTTTTTTTCTTCTCACTTCTGCTTTTGGCACTACATAACAGGGGCGACACATTAGATTGTTTTTAAAACAAACATCTATTCAAACCTTCACCTTCAGCAAGCAAAGTATGAATCCAGCTAATAAAAATAAAGGTTTCCATTGTCCCTCCGTACTTTACACGTAAAATAAAAACACTTTTGGACCCCCTCAAAAACGGGGGTATTAAAATACTTTGACATTTGTATCACAAATCAATGTCATGAGACCAAAAACAATAAAACATAAAAACTGTACAAAAAAGATAAAAATCTTGAGGTCAGGTGATGCAAAGAGAACCCGATTTCTGATTGGTGACTGACCGTAAAACCAAAGTAAAAAGATCATTTCTTCTGCTGGATGAAGTTCAGATTGACTGGGTGTCGGACATGAGGAACCAGCGGGAAGTTTGGGTTCGGATGCACCACAGAACCTTTAATAGGAGAATCGGATCAGAACCTCGGATGGAGTCGACATCTCCTACATGAACATGAAGCTGGTTATTTCTGCTGACCTTGAGCCATGAAGCTCTTCCCCGGCCGGAAGTCTCCGGCTCCCTGCTGGATGAAGTTCTGGGGTATCTGGTAGTGCCAGGATGGAGAGAGGGTGTACTGGGGGGGTTTGTTGTGCTCCCATAACCGAGAGCCTTGGCTCACACCTTCAAACTGGATCTGATGGCCGGACTCTGGAACCAGACGTTGAAAACAAACAATGCAGTGACAGAAACCCAGATAGGGTTCACAGATCATCTCCAGGGGCCTCATGCATCAACCGTACGTACGCACAGACCTGACAGGAACCTCTCCTCCGTCCCCACCGCGTTCATGACCTCTGACACCTGTTTGGTTCTTTTGCACTTCAGCAGAAAGTGTCTCGATCTCACAAGTTTTCTTTTTTCCAGTAGAACGCAGGAATCCCCTCAATCCCCTCACGTAGCAGCATGACCATATATGGTTAACTGAGGGCGTTCCTGTATGTAAATGACTGAGAACAGACACGAGCACCTGGGTAGCACAGGTGGGATTCGTGACAGACGAGTGCGGAAAATCGTGCGTACGAGAGAATGCTGCACGTTTCATGAATCAGGATTTTTACAGTTCGTACGAACTTTCTAATTTTCCTTTATAGGAAGGAATTCAGGGATTTTTCTACGAACGTTTGATGCATGAGGCTCCATTTTACAGCAAACCAGCAAACTGGGAAGGTGTGAGAAAGAAAAGAAACGGTGGCAAGTAAAACCAAGTTTTATAGTTACCAAAAAAACACAATCGCCTTAGAAACAGAGGCTCTACTAAAAGAACTACTGTTCTCTAATGCTAGACTTTTAGCCACTTTTAAAGCAACAAAGGGAGTCGGGCTAAAACAAGCAGGAAACGGGACGTTTCTCTATCCGGGTACTCTTCTGAACCAGGGCTGTCCAGATCAGATCGCGTGGTTCTAGACTCGATTTGAGTCAGATAAACACCTTCCCTGCTGGTGGTGGTCGGAGGGACCGGTGGCACCCGTCAGCGCGCCCCAGGGCAGCTGTGGCTACACTGTAGGTCATCATCACCGGTGTGTGAATGGGTAGATGAGTGACGGTGTTATAAAGCACCTTGGAGGGGGGTTATATCATATCTGGTCAACTTTTATTCAAAAATGATACCTGCCATTCCCACCTATAACCCTCCCACTGTCCTAATGGGTGTGACCCCGCGAGGACTGATCAGGACTGATGGTAGATCCCTTGAGGTCCACGTGGCAGGGGTGAGGTGGTGCTCAAGGTAAAAACCATCAATCCTGATCAATGGTACACTTTCCTCGTGGGGTCACACCCATTAGGACATTGGGAGGGTTAAAAAAAAGTAAAAAAAAGTAGTCAAAACACAGCTATTTAAGGCAATGCGGCTTGTATTTCCTGAGTCAGTTAACCAATTAGCATTTTGAGGCATCATGAAGTACAATTAAATAAACTGGCAGACTTTATATTCACGTTTTTAGGCTTAATTATTTGTTTATTTGATATAAAAACACCAGAGTTGTGAGTTTTCTCGCCTGACTCGTCTGTGTGGTGTTCAACAGTTTGCGATGCGGGGCATTGTGGATTACCTTGATGGCCCAAGAACGCAGAAGGGCGTGCCGACGCATCCTCCATAAAACGGGTTAGGGCTGTACAATATATCGTAAATACATCGTTATCGCGATATCAGCACGCACAATATGCATATCGCAAAGAGCAGATCAATATCGTAATGAACGGTCAGCTCAAATGTTTGCTACACATGATGCAATCTGTCAATCAAACGGAAGCGTGATGTTTTTTAACAAATCAGAGATCTTCACCCATTTGGCCAATTGGGTGGGTTCTCACAGGTCAGATGCCCGCCCCCGAGGTGGACGGCGCTTCATTTAGATGGTTAGCAAACACCTGAGTTAGCCTTGTTCTGCGTTGTCTGGGATCCATTGATCGCCTTTTCTCTTCCCCTTTCCTCACATCTGTTGCTTTTCTCATTTTTATGACTTTTTAATTTCTTTGTTTTTGATTATTTTTGTTTCCGAGTTGAGTTTTTATTTATCGCATGTAATATCGTCATCGCATTATTAATCACTGTTACTGAATAGCGCAGGTTTACCTAATATCGTGCAGCCCTACAACGGGTGGAACAAGAACACATCCAGAAGGTGTGAGAATGCTCGCTATGGTGCGTACTCAGGGCGGGAACAGTACTTGGGCCAACGTTGATGACGTTTCAGAAGAGCACGCCGAGAGAAACGGCCCGTGGTTTAAGACAGCTCATTTGGCAGATTTGCTTTTGTAGCTATAGTCTTAAAGTTGGAACGAGGAGAAAGGAGGAGAACAGTTGGAGAACCTCATTGTTCTGCTGTGTTTAGTTATTTTATGTATGGGTTTTTCTAATCTTTATGAGCCTAAATAATGTCATTGTTACTAAAACCCTTATTTGTCATTTCAGTACGTCTATCTTTTTTACGTTCGTACTGTTTGTCATCTAATTTCATTTTCTTTAGTTCTTCATTAAACACAGGGCTAGAAGCGTTTGTTACCTTTGCTCACGTTTGTACGTTTGGACTACCGCTTTCGTCAGAGCCACCGCCGGATGTTGGCGGCGGCGCTTCCTTTTTGTCTGCGGGATAGGACGATTTCGCCCTCCGCTGCCCGCGCCTTCTCCGCTGATCACCGTGTCCCATGAGTGGTCCAGGGTGTAAACTCCTTCGTCCCTGTTCATGGTCCTGGGCCCGTCTTGTACGGCGGTCTGTTCTGGCTGATTTCTTCGTGCTTTTGCTGCTCCTGTGTGTCTTTGACTTGTTTCTGTCTCACACTCCTGTTTAGGTTCTGTTTCTCGTGTGTCGAGTTGCGTCCTGTTGTCCGACGTATGTTTTATTGCAAAGTTTGTGTGGTATTTCATATAAGACTCCACATTTCACTGCTGGAAGAACACATGGGTGAACGCAGCGACAGAAATTCAAAAGATGGATCAAAGAAACAATAGAGATGAGGAGACGTGAACCCAGGACACCATGAACAGCGACGAAGGAGTTTAAACCCTGGACCACTCGTGGGAGGAGGAGGAGAGAAAGAAGAAAGAAGAAGAAGGAAGAAAGAAGAAGAAAAAAAGAAGAAGAAAGAAGAAGAAGAAAAAGAAGAAGAAAGAAAGAAAGAAGAAGAAGAAAAAGAAAAAGAAGAAGAAAGAAAGAAGGAAGCTGAAGAAAAAAGGAAGAAGAAAGAAGAAAAAGAAGAAGAAGAAAAAGAAGAAAGAAGGAAGAAGAAGAAAAAGAAGAAGAAAGAAGAAGAAAAAAGAAGAAGAAGAAAAAGAAGAAAGAAAGAAGAAGAAAAAAGAAGAAGAAAGAAGAAGAAGAAAAAGAAGAAGAAAGAAGGAAGAAGAAGAAAAAAGGAAGAAGAAAAAAGAAAGAAGAAGGAAGAAAGAAGAAGAAAAAGAAGAAGAAAGAAGAAGAAGAAGAAAAAGAAGAAGAAAGAAGGAAGAAGAAGAAAAAGAAGAAGAAAGAAGGAAGAAGAAGAAAAAAGGAAGAAGAAAAAAGAAAGAAGAAGGAAGAAAGAAGAAGAAGAAGAAAAAGAAGAAGAAAGAAGGAAGAAGAAGAAAAAAGGAAGAAAAAAGAAAGAAGAAGGAAGAAAGAAGAAGAAGAAGAAAAAGAAGAAGAAAGAAGGAAGAAGAAGAAAAAAGGAAGAAAAAAGAAAGAAGAAGGAAGAAAGAAGAAGAAAAAGAAGAAGAAAGAAGAAGAAGAAGAAAAAGAAGAAGAAAGAAGGAAGAAGAAGAAAAAGAAGAAGAAAGAAGGAAGAAGAAGAAAAAAGGAAGAAGAAAAAAGAAAGAAGAAGGAAGAAAGAAGAAGAAGAAGAAGAAGAAGAAGAAGAAGAAAATATCATTTCTAAAGCGCCTCTCAAGATAAAAATCACGAGGTGCTTCACAAAAACAAAACATGTAAAAAATATGAAAAATAATTTGGAAAATGGTTAAAAATATATTTAAAATGAGCAAAAATAGACAATTGTGATAAAAAAAAAGTGTAACGAAAGAGAGAGAGTGAACAGGAAAGAGGGAAATCAGTGGATGCTGAACCTTGTGGGACACCATGGGTAAGAGAGGTGGTGGAGGACCTAAACTTGGAGACGGCCACAGAAAAGGAGCGTTCAGAGAGATAAGAGGAGAACCACTCCAGAGCAGTTCCTGATAGGCCTACCCAGTCTCTCAGCCTCTCCAGTAGCAGGTGATGGTCAACAGTGTCAAAGGCTGCAGTCAGGTCCAGCAGGACCAGAACCAGAACAGTTATGATCAGCGGAGAAGGTGTGGGCAGCGGAGGGTGATATGGTCCTATCCTGCGGACAAACGGAAGCGCCGCCGGCAACATCCGGCGGTTGCTCTGAGGAAGGCGGTAGTGAACATCAAAACATGTGAGCAAAGGTAACAAACCCTCATCGCCCTGTGTTCAATGAAGAACTAAAGACGATGAATTCAGTCCATTTACCTAAATCATTACAGGTAAGACTGGTCGTAGCACCAGAGCAGGGTACGCCTATTTTAATCCCAACTTTATTCTGGAAAATCTAAATCTGACTTGTTGATAAATATTTGGTCTTTCATGTTCTTAGTGACCCAAACAGGCTGCCGTAGAGACTCTGTTGGCATCAGCAAAATGAAATAAATGAAAATAAAGCCACCGTCTGGGTTCAGGAAGAATAGAAATGAGTGATGAAACGAAAGGTGGAGACACCAAAGGTCACCCGTGAGTACCTGACTTGAGAACAGTGCCATTACCCATAAGAGACCCAGGATGTGCCAGGTGGTTGTGCCAGTGTCCTTCCCGGCCCGGCCCCCCCAAGCCCAGCTGTCTTCCCGCCGGCTGGGCGAAGATGATGCTCGGGTCATTCAGGTTCATGGGGCTCGGGTTCCCTGTGCCTGTGGGACTCCCGTTGCCCGAAACCGAACGCAGGGCAAATTTCAGGCCGGCCGGGGAGGTGGCGGTGGCGGAGGACGACGTAAGGACCGGACCGTGGATGGGCCAGGAAGTGGGGGGGATGTGGACCTGGTGAGGAGCCTGTCCCTGGGCCTGGTGGGATTGAGGGGAGGGAAGAATCCCCAGAGCAGACAGAGTCCCGTGGTGGTACTGGCCCGGATGGGCGGTGGGAAAGCTAAAGAGAGATAATGGAACCTGGGCGTGGGGAGGCGTCTTCTGGGGACTGGCAGAACCGGTCTTGTTGTGGGAAGGCTGAGGCGAGCTGGAGGACAGAGACAAGCTCTGGGGGGAGTAAGGCGGCGTCTGTCGACTATCAGACTGGAAACAGGAAGGAGAAGCAGTTTGAGTCCACGAGGAGGATTCTACCGAACACAGACAGCTTTACACACACTTGATACGCCTGAAATGTAGCCTAGTGAACTAGACCAAATTCTTGCTTTGCAAAGAATGGTCTAGGCATGCTCCATTGGAACCTCAGCAGCTCCTACCAGGACTCTGGCTAGCCAATCACAGCTCTCTAGAGGGGTTTCAAACACACAAAGAGCTGTGATTGGTCCATAATGGTGGGCCAATCATAGCGCTCTATCTGCTTAGTGAACAAATCACAGAGCTTTATCCGCTTTGTGGGCCAATCAGGGCACTCTATATGCCTGGTGGGTGGGATGATGCAACAGAGTGAAACAAGAGAATGTCACATTCATTGTCCAGTGGAATGCGGAGATCATTTGAAAGACAACGGTAGAACCCGCCCCACAACCGAGAGCTGTCAATGGAGCGTGGCCAGACTAAATAATACATTTATTTAGTCTGGCTTGCCAGGCTACCTGAAATGTGCTTTTGGCACACGTTTGAAATCATTCAAGTGTAGGAGTCGTCTCAGTCGCTCATCAGCGTCTCATCAACCAATCAGAAATCCACTAAATAAACCGGTTTAGCACGATGGGTAGCAGCTTTACGAGAGCCAGATCGTTCCATAGGTGGTTTTAATGATCTTTCCTCTGATCTGCACCGGGACAGACGGAGATGCTTACGGATCAGACAAAAAACTTTCAGGAGCATTCCTGCAACCACCTGAACGGTCATTTGGCTCACAGATGTAACCAAGCTTCTGCAAATGTTGGTTACCATTTCAAACTCCTTCAAAACACTAAAAATTCAATAAGGTCAAGCACTTTACACGGATTTTAAACAACCAGAAGAGCTGGGCTTTAATAACAGGGAACTTCCCCTTTCTTAGGAGGCAGAGGCAGAACTCGGAGGGTTTTACTCACACATTCAGAAGGCTGTCTGCTTCTGCCGGGACCGTCTGAGCTACTCTGCGGGATTGGGATGGACTGGGAGCTCGCCACAGCTGGAACCATGTGAGGAGCTGGGAAAGAATAAGAATTATAATCTGTTAATCCAGGAGGGGCTGCGTGAGAAAAGACTCATTGGAGTTGGTGGAGGAACTTCCCAAACATCTGACTCACATCAAGTCTGGAGCAACAAGAAAAGGTATATATACTATACCCGTATAGTCTGGACTACCGGGGTGGGGGGTGGGTGGGGGGACAACACAGTCACCAGATCTCAACCCGATAGAGCATCTTTGGGATGTGGTGGAACGGGAGCTTCGTGCCCTGGATGTGCATCCCACACATCTCCATCAACTGCAAGATGCTGTCCTGTCAACATGGCCGACATTTCTAAAGATGCTTTCAGCAGCTTGCTGGATCAACGCCACGTAGAATTAAGGCCGTTCTGATGGAGAAAGGGGTCCAACACCGTATTAGTGTGGTGGTCCTGATAGTCCTTTAGGGAAGTGTATTTGAAGGAACAGCAGGGTTTCCCCAGCGCTTTATAAGCCTGGCAGCCCGCCAGGCTTTGCTTGGCCATGCGCCAGGCTAAGCGTCATGCCCCGCCCCCTCCCCAACCCTACCGTGTCCGCTGACACGAACGGCGCAACGAAACTAGAGCCCTCCATCAGCTGATACTGGTGAGAAACAGCAGCGGAACGTTTGTTTTGGTTGTTTTGGCGTTGACGTCATCCTAGCGCGCAACGTTCTGTCACTCTTAAAAAAAAACAGTGAAAACGCTGAAAAACGCTGGCAGCGAATGAGTTAACGGTTCCATATCACACGATTTTACACCGTGGAGAGCAAAGGTAGGCACGGTGCAAGAGAAAACACTGTCGAGATGTTATTTATCTTAAATATGATTCAGTCTGAATTTATACCCAGGAATAAAAAGCTTGGTTTCAGTGAAACTCCACCCACACCTGCTCCAACAAAACATGCCTACAACAGCATCTTAGGCGGTCAAGCGCTGCATTAGCTATGGTAGTCCAGTGGTAAAGGTGTGGGACTACCATCTCAATTTAGCCACGTGCTGATGCGGGTTCAAATCCCTGGTATGCATTTATTTAGCAGTTTAGTTTTTATAGATTAACTTCTTCAAATATTTTCTCTCTTAAGATCTTTGAATTTCCAAGCATCATTTTAGTTGGTCTGCTCTGCTCATCTCACATGGACTCACACTGGCTAAATAAAAAAATACAGATTAGTCCACAGACTCTAAACTGTTTACCAGTAAAGGGTTGAAAACATCATTCTGACAAGTGTAGGTGAGAAAACAGAAAACAGTTGCTGCTCGGACCGGGACGCGAACCTGCACAAAACTACACGCTAGCCCAGAACTCAAACCACTGGACCACCAAACCTGCACCGTGACACGGGTCGCCTGAGCCACGTTTGAGCTAAGGGACAGGTTTCAGGCCAGAGACTAGCTCCAGGAGAGGAGCAGGCCTCGATGATGAGACTAGCTTTCAAGGCTTTACAGGATTTTTACAGTAAAGCTCTGCATTTGCAGCTGAAACAGGAAAACGCATGAATGCAGCCAAAAATGGGTTTGAGGGCTTTTTTTTAATTTCACGTTGTAAAAAGCTTCAAAAGGTGGATTTTCCATGATATGGCCCTTTTAATTCCACACCCCCCAAATTAGTGTCTAAAACATATAAGACAGACAGTCCAATATCCGTTCACACAGCAAAGTGGGAGGGGGAACCATCAGTCAGCTCTGACCAGAGCTTCTGGTCTCACTTTGCTAGCTGTAAGAAGCATTTTTCAATATTTGTGGTGTTTTACTCTGTAAATATTCTGAGACACCTTTCTCAGTGGTCTAGTGGTAGAGTGTCCGCCCTGAGACTGGGAGATCAGGGTTCGATTCCTGGTCGGGTCATACCAAAGACTTTGAAAAAATGGGACCCAATGCCTCCCTGCTTGACACCCAGCATTAAAGGGTTGGATTGGGGGGTTAAACCACCAAATGGTTCCCGAGCGCGGCTGTGTCTGCAGCTCACCGCTCCCCCAGAGGATGGGTCAAATGCGGAGAATAAATGTTGCACACACACCTGTGTGTGTGACAACTAATGGGACTTTAACTTTAAATATTCTGGAATGTTCTGATCATTTTATGCTGCTGCTGCTCAGGTCTCCAAGAGGGCTGGTGTCTCCATGAGAGGAGGGCCGATACGGGAGCTTCCGTTATGATCTCCTGGGCCTCTGGTTGACCCTACCCCCAGGGTGATGCTCTGCAGCGCTTTGGGGGAGGGGGCACATCTGCGGTGGCCCCCCTGGGGGTCTCCATGCATTGGAGGGATCTCTGGATGTCTGGGGCTTGGATCTCCTCCATCCTCCACTGGTCTTGAGTGGCAGGTTTGTGGCTCCTAGCAATCAATATTGGACACTCCTGTAGAGAAACCTTGCATCCAACATGCAGCCCTGATGATTAAGTCCCTATGGCGAGGCGCGGGAGAGGACGAGCTGCTGCTGCGGAGGAGGAGGCACAGAGCACGGATCAGCCCTGCTCTCTAGTAATGAGGATTGGGAGGAGGCGGGGCGTGCTAAGGAGGTAGAGCAGGAGGGAGCGAGAGAGACGCTACCAACCAGGTGTGTGGAACCGACAGACCAGTGGGTGCACCCCGGTAACAGGCTTGTTACGGTCACCTCTGGTTTTAAATCCCACCTCATTGCTGACGGCAGTAACTTTAATCACCACAACCTTTGTGGGTGTTGGTGCATCACGGTACTCAGACGCCTCTTTAAACCCTTCCTTCCTCAGCACCTACGTTTCTGACGTATATCTGAGGCTGATCGCAGCCGGGATCAACTCCAGCTGGACGGGACCGAAACAGGCCAGATGTTCTAACAGTTCTGAGTTTGAAAAAGGGATTTTCACACAGACACAACACACCAGGGATGAGTTGAAGCAGCATGTCTCTCTGCGTGTGTTCTTTGCTGCCAGACGGTTTCATTTCCCTCAAAAATCACCGCTGAGACGTGTACTTAAATATCGTACAGGTGTTTGGTACAGCTCTGCACTGCGGCAATCAGAAAAGCAACGGTAAGGTCTTGCTTCATGGTGCAACGTCATTGGACGGCCACGTGTCTATGACCCGCCCAGACACGGACGTCGCCCTATTAGAATGCTGCCTGGCTGAAGGTTGAGGCGAGAGCTAATGCAGAGCAGTGACCCCGGCTAAACGGAGACTCCACTGCAAGGGCTGGAGGCGTGCGAGGACGGGAAAGTACAGGAGAGAAGCGTCTGGTTTAAACATCCTTTAACTGTTACAGCACATAAAACATGAATACACGGATCCGTTTAGGAATAAGGAAACAAGACAATAAAAGTAGCCAACAGGATAAATAACAAACAACAGAAACACTCCGAGATCAAGTCAAACACAAGTCCGGACTGACCCGGCGGCCCGGCGCTCCTCTGCTTGAGGTGGTGGTACTCAGGACAGTCCCTCCGCACGTGGCCGATGTCTCCACACTGGAAACACCGTCGATCCTTCAGCTCCCGCTCCTCCTCTTTGGCGTCTTCATCTTTATCATTTTCCTTCTTCTTCATTCTACACAAATAAAGAAACCACACCTAACTTTCAGTTCCTCATCGACGTGTTGGGAGTCAGCAGGCGTTTGTTTAAGTCAACCGGGCCGCACTAACCACTGCCGCTTACGTAGACATCAGTCAGAGCGTGCTCAAGCATTTAGGGACGTACCTCGACCGACGCAGAGCAGGTGACCTATTTCAGGACAAATAAGCCTTTAAAATATAAATATATGAAAACTAGAGTTGCAGCGACACGACAATTCTTGGCCGAAACCAGAAATGAGGAAACTGAGGCCAAAAAACCAAAAGAAATGAATCAGTTACAAACCATGAAGATGTTTATGTAGCGCTGACATAACAACAACGCACAATATAAATAAAAACTCTAATGTTTCACTTGACCCCACTAGAGTACAATAAACAACAAACTACCATTAGAAGTAATAATTATAAATGTACAGGAAGAGCAAAATAAACCCTTTAAGCACCAAAGTCACGATATTGTTTTTAACTCGTTCACTGCCAGTGACGACTAAAGTCGTCATTTGCATTTTTTTTTCTGTGTGGGCGTCGGACGAGCCCCCGCACCGAGAGAACAAACATCTCAGCTCTAAAGCCGATCTTCATCCGCATACGTCACACGTCACGTGATCAGGAAGCAGAACATCCACGTGTTAGGAGATCGTTTTGGGCCGCAGCTGTAAAAAAAGTGAGGCGCGAACCGGAAAAGCTTCTGCTGATCACAATTCAACAACGGATTATGAAAGAACGGATAACGCTCGAAACGCGTGGATTCTTCCTGATGTAAGAGATGAGTCTCCGCTTTGTTTGGTTGTTTTGGCGTCGACATCATCCTAGCGCGCAACGTTCTGTCACTCTTAAAAAAACAGTAAAAACGGCGAGAAACGCTGGCAGCGAATGAGTTAAAGAGCCAAGCTGCTAATATAATCCCCCGTGAAGTTTTTACTGCAACATTCTGGGTGTTTCTGTTCAATTTGAAAACCGGAGGCTCCCGACACAGCACAGCAGACGAGATGAGCGCAGCTCACCGAGGGCGCAGACCCGCCCCCTGCCACACGGGGCCCCCTCGCAGGAACTAATTTTGCGCCCGCTGTTGACAAAGCTCTTTGGTAATGGCCGACTCTGATTCTGAACAGTGATATTCACCCTGATGAAGAAAGTCACTCGTCCGGTGAGGAGGAACGTGACGCTGCCGCTGCAACAGAATCTGTGTGCTTTATGAGAGTAAACACACAAGATCCAGAGCTTATTTCACCGTGTTCAGGACATGGTGGGTGCAGAAAGGATGGTAAAAGCACTGCTAACAGTGACAGACGTAGCAGGAATGTAAAAGAACGGGGAAAGCCTCGCAGACACGACAGACGTGAAACCAAAGTAAAAAAAACATAACTGATCTGAATATCCCAGCGTTTCTAATGAAACAGGATTACTAAAGGGGAAAAACTCCGACACCAGTAAGAATGTAATATTTTTATGAAGCAAAGAGCAAATTACCACGTGAGGGTGGAGCGAGATGAACCTAAAACGGGGTTCGCCCGTGTTGTGTTGGTGAGAAATGGGTCGTTTTTGGCTGAAATGTTCGGTGGCCGAGTGAAGTGAAAACACAACATACTGTAATGTGAGCATGATTGTAAAACAATGCTTTAGGTTTGTTTTGTTGGCTAGAGGAGCGCATGAACAAGAGGCGTTGCTTTCGGTCGTAAATACAGTCACCAGATGGCGCCATCAGATCAAATGAATAATCCGGACATGTGCCTTAAGTACCTCTATCTGCTCTTGATTCAAAGAAAAGTCCAACTCTGAACAGTCCTAAGTTGATGCCAAAGCCATTTAAAACGAGCTGTCCCTATCTTTGTTCCACTCAGTCGCAGTAACGCCCCGCCCACCAAACTGCTGTGACTGGCAAGGCGTAAGACGGTTCAGGCCTGCTGAGGCTCTAATGGAGCCCAGCTAGACAAACAAGCAGAGTGGAACGGGTTTCTGTCTAGATTCCTAGGCTAATCGCCACCAGTCAGTGGGTTCACACGCACATCTAGGCTGAAGTAAAACTGGGAGCCGTTATCCTACTTTACATTAGAAAACTAAACTCTCAAAAGAAGTCTGTTGCACTCCGGTACAGTAGGTGGCAACATGTGCCCTGTCATGTCGCCATACTTTTGGCTAGCTAATAGCAACACATAAGGGCTCGATACACGGGAGGCGACATCGCCTCTCCTCCATTCATTTTCATTAAGACATGTACGACAAAGCGATAATGGCGGGTCTCCCTCCTACCAAGCGAAACGCGAAAAACGTGCGTGTGAAAATTTGCGCTCGAGCACGTGTCGTGCACGGGCGACCCAGCGACACCATCCCAGAAAGTTGAAATATTTTCAACTGTTCGTCGCTGTCGCTCGGACGACGAACAATCAGCAGAGGTTTCATTCACTGACCAATGAGCGGGCAGGATGCTCCGTACACCTCCGAGCAAACATGGAGGAGAAGTTGATCGTTGCTGTGACGGATTTCCCAGAACTGGACAATATTTCTACCAAAGAATGGTAAATGGTAAATGGCCTGTATTTGATATAGCGCCTTCTAGAGTCCTGGAACCCCCCAAGGCGCTTTACAACACAATCAGTCATTCACCCATTCACACACACATTCACACGCTGGTGGGGATGAACTACGATGTGGCCACAGCTGCCCTGGGGCACACTGACAGAGGCGAGACTGATGAGCACTGGCGCCACCGGTCCCTCCGACCACCACCAGCAGGCAACGTGGGTTAAGTGTCTTGCCCAAGGACACAACGACAGCGACAGACTGAGCGGGGCTCGAACCTGCAACCTTCCGATTACGGGGTGAGCTCTTAACTCCTGTGCCACCGTCGATATTCACAAAAAGGCCGCGGCGTGGGAAATTGTTGGTGCCAGAGTTAACTCTGAACCGCTTAAATAACCTTAATTCCCTCCAACCTGACACAGCCAATCAAAACAACGGAAGATTCGATTTCGCCATGGAACAGAACGCGTCGACGGCTTTGCCGCTGGCGCGGGTCGCCTCCCGTGTGTCGAGCCCAAAAGACTAAAGCACTGGCCATAGTGAAGCAGAGGGAGTAAAAACAGGATGTGCACCATGACAACAACATATCAGCATGGCTTATTTGGTACGTCCTGTACTGTTTGATGGTGTTACACGGACTACTTTAGTTTCAGAAGCTTACGTGGGATTGTCACTTACGGAAGTTACTGGCATCAGCTGTTTACATGCGGATGAAGTCAGTTTCCTACCACATTATCTGGGCGCTTCGTCATGATTAGGACCACTTCGCCTTCAGCAAGACTAACGTGTTTACATCCATTTAAAAAACCGTCAGTGTTCAGTTTTCTGAGACGTATGTAAACGTACGTGGGGAGCATTTCAAGCAACATGGCAATAACTGCTGTGGAAAAACATCTCTGGCTGCCCTTTTAACAACGGAAGAAATGTTAAAGATAATTTAGAAATGTTTGTATTAAAGTCTGGTTTGAAACTTTCAACGTACAAATATTTGTGTTTTTAATTTTTGTCTTTATTCCCATCTTTATGATTAGGATAGTCGTCGATTTGTTGGTTTTATTTCCAGGAATTTAATAATTTATGGGAAAATGAGGATAACCTGCGCTTCTTGGGACAGTCCTTCATGTAGTGTCCGATCTTCCCGCATATCCTGCAGCACCGGTCGTTGGGCGCTAGCTCACCATCGGTCAACACCTTCGAGTCGAAGAAGTAGTCCTGCACAAACATGATGGAGGGTAGTTGAATCTTGAAGAAAACGTCTTTTCATGGCGAATCGATTTGTGGAAGAACAGGACGGACGTACCACTTCAGTGCCCGGGATGGGAAAGAAAGGCGTTCCGAACAGCTTTCGCCCATTTATAAAAGCCTTCATGATAAAGTTTGTCACTGGAGGAGGAAGATGAGGAAGCATGAGGCACCAGTAACAAAGGGTGTCCCTCAAGGCTCTGCTTTAAGACCCACTCACTTTAAATCCTAATAATGTTGCATGCTTTCGTTCTTTGCGAAACTGTAGCTACAAAACAGGTAAACAAAACTGTTTCTGTGTTTAAAAAGAACGAAAGCATGGAATTAGAACCACGACACAGCAAGAACACACCTAAGATGTCCTAATAATGTTGTTCAGAGTTGTAACGCAGATAAAGGTTTAGTTGTCCTTCTAAGACTGTTGCCTAACAACACTTTGGCATCTTTAATGATGAAAAAGGACGTTTTCAGGAACTTACTTTTGCGAGACACTCCAGCACCAAGATTATGATTGAGATCAAACGGATCTGAGGAGAAAAAAAAACAACAGAAAGGACTTCACCTCTCAAGAGGTTCCGGGGCAGAACCAAATTCAGTTAGGAGGTGAGTGAGAACCTTCAATAGCTATGCATTTGCTGGTCCACTGCTTCTCAAATGTGGTGAGGCGTTTCCTCTGGCGAATGCTGATGACGTGCTCTTTGAAATCAAACTCTTCTGTGTAGAACCGTAGAAGGCCCAACCACAGCTCCCCCACCGACTCCGTGTTCGGCTGCCGATCGGTGAGACGCTGGCGCTGCGAGTACACAACCGCAACGTTCACTTCTGAAACAGAAAAGCGTTTGTGGGACGAGAAAAGTGAAACTCACCAGCTCATCCAGGTTGTCGAAGAAGAAAGCGTTCCAACCGTCCACCATTCGCTGAGGAACGGTCTTCCCCTCAAAGATCTGGGGGAGGTAAAAAGTGAGGATGGGAATTCTCAAAGATAACTTGTGGAGGTTTTCCAACCAGGCTTATTATCGTTAACGAAATAAATCTAGAATTAAAAAAAAAAACATTCTCGTTAACTGAAATAAAAACCAAAATTAGAAAAACAACGAACCGAATTCATTGAGAGATTAGCTTAGTTGTCATTTATTTATTATTTCTGGTTGTTGTTTCTTCCTTGCTGTGAGCGTGCCACCCGTGACGGGAATAACGGCGTTTAAAACCATGGCGGTGCTAACAAACGTACGTTTGTTCATTAATGTGTAATCTAATTAATTAGCCTTCGTTCGTCGTACTGCTGTTTCTGTTGCTGATGAGAAAATGCCTGCAAGGTGTGTTGATGCTGTCGTCCTCGGATCGGGAGCTAAAGGCGTGGATGTTTACTTCCAAATAGGGATGTCCCGATACAACTTTTTCACTTCCAATACGATACCAATACTGCAGCCTTCAGTATTGACCGATACCAATATCGATCCGATACGATATCGGCACAAGATGCATACTTTTACCTATTTCATAGTGTGGAATCTATGAAAGGCTTGATCAAGTGATGTTACTCAGTTGGAAAACAAGTGCCAAAATTACAATTTTTTAACCATTGGTTGCAAAAATGTGAACCTTAACAGACTGCTTATATGGGAGATTTTTGATGCTGTCCGATATAATTCGATAGTGTTTTGGGGCCGATATCGGAACGGGACATCCCTACTTCCAAATGCCTCATGGCCAGTGATGAACGAGGAAGACGTAAGGAGACCTGCAGAAGTCCAATCTGCAGGTCTGCCGCCATGACCTTCTTGACGTGACAGCAGGACTTCCCATGTAGGGAAGATCCACTCACCTGTTCACCAGTTAGGAACCAGTTAGTGTTCCTGATCCGTTCTTTAGTCCTGCTGTAACACTGACTGTACTAGTCTCAGACGTCTTGGGTGTTACTACACTGTAGTGTAAAGCGCTTTGGAGTCCTTACTCTGAGAGGCGCTATACAAGTGCGGGTCATTTATCATTACTAGAACCAACTGTGCATCTTTACTACCCAGCCTCAGCACTTCTGAATTTGGGTCAAACCAAAGTTTTAGGTCCTCCATCAGATGTGTGGCTGTTCTTGTGTCACTTCTGAAAGCATTTTATGTAGATGTGACGTGACTAGACTACAGGTGATAGAAATGCTAATAAAAACACTTAATTATACAAGTGAAACTTGAAAATAAAGATGCACTAATATGAAATTTGATCCAATGTTCTTCGTGTGAAAAATGACATCCTGAGAAGAGGGGGGACAATCCCGAACCGTGCTGTCGGAAAAGGCCGAGAAACCGAAATGCATCCATGTTGCGCTGGCTAGCGCCGCTGGAAATGCACTAAGGTGTGATTTCAGGTGAGAGGACAATACCTCCTGCAGGACAGGGACAACCGATGGCTGTCTCTGCTGAAGGAAGTAAAGCACCATCAGGATGTAGGCGTAGGACGAAAGGCTTCCTCTGGAGGCGTCTCCGATGTCGCAGCGCTGTAGGAACAATACGTTCAGATGTTAGGACCAGGAACAAAACTTCCACACTCGTGGATTCTCATGTAGAGACTTTAATGTAGAGCTCAACTCCTAAAAGGAAAAGTATTTCCTAGGACTCACGTTTGGATTACCAAAGTAGCCGGGAGCCACATGTTGGACAAGGACCTGTGTCCTCTATAGAGAGGGTTAGGGTCCTTCTTAAACAGGAAGTCATGCAGTTCTGCCTGGATATAAATATATCTATGAATTAAATATTAAAATGTTCTCAAGCAGCTTCTTAAAGCTACAATCTTAAGTTTTTGTCCAGCTGCACCATCTAGTTATGGTGTGATGCATTCATCACTTCCAAATTTACAGCCTAAAGCTACGCCTCTCATTAGTGAACGCACACCTCTAGCTGCCCAACAGAGCTAATACACACTGTTTTATGATCACTGTTCTTGCATTATGCTAAATCTAATATAATACACAGCATGAATGACTATACCGCCTTTTAAAAGTATGAATTTAATCAGCAGCTCAATGGATAAAAGGCTGGTTTTACTGAACACGCGTTTAACGCCATAACATGAAATTAAGGTTAATAATATAACTTAATCACAAAATATTCAGTTTTACTAAAATTGGTTGGAGCAAAAAGGAAAACACCCCACAACAAAAACTACTACATCTAGTATTTAGTACCGGGATTCTCAAGGACAGCACCAAGTCTTCTAGGTATGGAATGAACAAGATGGCCAAGCGGGGTGCAGCAGTGGCAGTTGCCGAGGCAAAATCTCGGGCGTGGGAGGAGTTTGGTGAGGCCATGGAGAAAGACTATCGATCGGCTCCAAAGAGGTTCTGGCAAACTGTCCGGCGCCTCAGGAGAGGAAGGCAGCAACTCGCTCACACTGTTTACAGTGGGGATGGGGAGCTGCTGACGTCAACTGAGGTTATAGTCGGACGGTGGAAGGAATACTTTGAGGAGCTCCTCAATCCCACCAATGCGCATTCCGAGGAGGAACCAGAGCTGGGAGGCCTGGGGATGGACTGTCCGATCTCGGGGGCAGAAGTTGCTGAGGTAGTCAAACAACTACACAGCGGCGGAGCCCCGGGGGCGGATGAGGTTCGTCCTGGGTATCTCAAGGCTATGGATGTTGTAGGGCTGTCATGGTTGACACGTCTCTACAACATTGCGTGGTCATCGGGGGCAGTTCCTAGGGAGTGGCAGACCGGGGTGGTGGTCCCCATCTTTAAGAAGGGTGACCTGAGGGTGTGTTCCAACTATAGGGGGATCACACTCCTCAGCCTCCCTGGAAAGGTCTACTCCAAGGTACTGGAGAGGAGGGTCCGATCGATAGTTGAATCTCAGATAGAGGAGGAGCAATGTGGTTTTCGTCCTGGCCGTGGAACTGTGGACCAGCTCTATACCCTTGCAAGGGTGATGGAGGGGGCATGGGAGTTTGCCCAACCAATCCACATGTGCTTTGTGGATTTGGAGAAGGCTTATGACCGTGTCCCCAGGGGCACCCTGTGGGGGACGCTCCAGGAGTATGGGGTGGGTGGCTTTCTGTTAAGGGCCATTCAGTCCCTTTACCAGAGGAGCGTGAGTTTGGTCCGCATAGCCGGTAGTAAGTCGGACCTGTTCCCAGTGAGGGTTGGACTCCGCCAGGGCTGCCCTTTGTCACCGGTTCTGTTCATCACATTCATGGACAGAATTTCTAGACGCAGCCGTGGTGTGGAGTGTGTCGAGTTTGGTGGCAGGAGAATCTCGTCTCTGCTTTTTGCAGATGATGTGGTCCTCCTAGCTTCATCCAGCTCTGACCTTCAGCTCTTGCTGGGTAGGTTCGCGGCCGAATGTGAAGCGGCTGGGATGAGGATCAGCACCTCCAAATCTGAGACCATGGTTCTCGACCGGAAAAGGGTGGCTTGCCACCTCCGGGTCGGGGGAGAGGTCCTACCTCAAGTGGAGGAGTTTAAGTATCTCGGGGTCTTGTTCACGAGTGAGGGTAGGAGGGATCGGGAGATCGACAGGCGGATTGGTTCGGCGTCTGCAGTGATGCGGACGCTGAGCCGATCGGTCGTGGGGAAGAGGGAGCTGAGCCAGAAAGCCAGGCTCTCGATTTACCGGTCGATCTACGTCCCAATCCTCACCTATGGTCATGAGCTTTGGGTAATGACCGAAAGAACGAGATCGCGGATACAAGCGGCCGAAATGAGTTTCCTCCGTAGGGTGGCCGGGCTCAGCCTTAGAGATAGGGTGAGGAGCTCGGACATTCGGGAGGGACTCGGAGTAGAACCGCTGCTCCTCCGGATCGAAAGGAGCCAGTTGAGGTGGTTTGGGCATCTGGTCAGGATGCCTCCTGGACGCCTCCCTGGGGAGGTGTTTCGGGCATGTCCTGCCGGCAGAAGGCCCCCGGGTCGACCCAGGACACGTTGGAGAAGTTACATCTCCAATCTGGTCCGGGAACGCCTTGGGGTCCTGCCGGAGGAGCTGGTGGACAAGGCCGGGGAGAGGACGGCCTGGAGCTCCCTAGTTGGGATGCTGCCCCCGCGACCCGGACCCGGATAAGCGGAGGAAGACGAGACGAGAAGATGGCGACGCATCACATCTACTTATAGCAGGACATTGTTGAGTTCATGATACCATCAATGAGGTGCAGCTCCCCACCACCAGCAGCACTCATGCAGCCCCACATAAGGACACTGCCACCACCGTGCATTTCTCTTTGAAATCCCCACCTTAACGACACCAAACATAAACCATTGGTTCTAAACACAGAGATGTTTGTCTCATCACTCCAGAGTCTAGAGTCCCAGTAGTCTTCCTCTCTCTCAGCACGGGCCCTAGCAGATCCTGGGTGAGCTTTTTTTGTGCATGGGCTTCAGGAGAGGCTTCCTTCATGGACGACACCCACGCATGCCGTTCCTCTGCAGAGTGCGCCGTACGGTGTCACGGGAAACGGTCCCTCCAGTTTGGCTTTCTGCTGCTTTAGCTAACTGCAGTGAACTTACGTGGTGATTTTCCTCAACCCTTCTCATCAGAAGACACTCCTGTCCAGAAGCTAACTTCTGTGGACGGCCTGGACGTCTCTTAAATTAATCATTAGACTCACCTGTGGTTGAATGCCGGTTAATTTGAATTTTGTAGTCATAAGTGTGACTTACTTTTCACCTAAGACTATAACTGGGGTGTACTCATTTTTGCAACATGGACTTGAATGGATTTGTTAGGGAAATCACTTTTTGTTAGGGAAGCACCGATGGATCGGCATTTGATCCCAATCGGCCGATAGCGTCCCTATCGGTTTTGATCGGAGTTTTCAAAATAGATCAAAGCAGACCGATCAGGTAGGGTTGTCACGGTAACCAGTGTAGCGGTAAACCCCGGTAAAAAAGTTGACAATAATCATAACCGTCTTGTTTTTTAAAAACTATATTATCTCGGTGGATTACCGTGGCTGCGGTGTAGGTGGGTGACCCTTACCAGCCACCGTATCATCTGCTGAAGTTGCCGGCGGCACATGCGCACTTTGTTGTTTACAACCAAAACTTTCTTGAAGCTAAAGCTGAAATAATGGCCAAAGGAGGAGACGGCAGCGCTCAGGACATCTATTATCCCTCAAAGAAGACAAAGTGGGAAGTACGGGCATCTTTTGGATATGTGAAGAATGCCGAGGGACGGTTGATAGAAGACGGCTATCCTGTTTGCAGCACGTGCAGAAAAAGTGTCTGTGAAAGGCAGCAACGCTTCAAATCTCATGACACATCTGCGTGACCATCACCCACAACTCTACAGTCAACGCAAGGCAAGCTAACGTTAGCGTTTTAGCTAAAATGCGTGATCCGAGGATTTGGGTTGAGGGAGAATGCAACGAGTCGCTATATAAAGCAGCCGCAGCGCCGCTACCTGCATATAAACCGTGTCGCGGACACCGCCATGTTGAAATGACGCTATGCATTACGGGGCTCCCAGGGGCAGATAAGAGTTGGTCTCTCTCCGAGAATAATTATGAATTTAACAACGATTACTGCCTGATGACATTTTCCCACATCTGCAAAGCTCACTGGAAGGACACAAACCGAGGACAATATTTTCCTGATATAGGGTTTATTACTCAAGTAAGGGTAAAAAAGTATCTGATTAGAAGGCTACTTGAGTACTGAGTATCATCTGAACTAATATATTTAAAATGATGACATCAAACAGACATAAAATAAGAAGTTATGGGTAAATATTGGTATTTTAAAGACTGAAGGGGAAAAATGTAAACAAATAAACAACATAATTACAAAATAACACATTTTAGGCAAAATTTAGACACAAACTGAGGACAATATTTCCTGATATACAGGGTTTATGTAGTTGTGTGAAAATGTAGCACGTAAAAAAAATACCGCGATAATACCGAAAACCGCGGTAATTTTGGTCACAATAACCGTGAGGTTAAATTTTCACACCGTGACAACCCTAATACAGACCATTTTAGATTAGGTTACATTTCCTTTTTCCCAGATTATGCAGTTTGTAGCACTCATTATAATGTTGTAGAAAATTTCTGGCCAATCCACGTGATCGGTATCGGCAGCAAAAAACCTGATCGGTGCATCCCTGCTTTTGTGTGCAAAATAAATCTTGTTTGCAATCAGTGGCCCACATTAGTGGGAGTGTTTTGTAGTCTGGTATCTCGTAGAAAATGTTGACTCTGAAAGGAAACTAAAGGTTTTCTGACAAATGTGGACAAATGAAATGTTTTCATTAATCTGTGCTTGAGTGGCTGAAGTTTGAAATGAATGTTATGTTATGATTACATTGATTGAAATAAGTTTCAGCATGTTGATCGAAAGGAGTCAGTTGAGGTGGTTTGGGCATCTGGTCAGGATGCCTCCTGGACGCCTCCCTGGGGAGGTGTTTCGGGCATGTCCTGCCGGCAGGAGGCCCCCGGGTCGACCCAGGACACGTTGGAGAGGTTACATCTCCAATCTGGTCCGGGAACGCCTTGGGGTCCTGCCGGAGGAGCTGGTGGAGGTGGCCGGGGAGAGGACGGTCTGGAGCTCCCTAGTTGGGATGCTGCCCCCGCGACCCGGACCCGGAAAAGCGGGTGCAGAATTTTTTCCTGACGACGGCGCATCACTGACAGTTTTAGGCAGAATAATTGAATTTTAACAAAGATGCACTGAACTGCCAAATTATTGACAACACGTGTCTGTAGCATGATTAGACACTCCTTTATAGTTTATCAGCAAAAAAAAAGTGATTTGGGGGTGACTTGCTCTTTAAGAACTTTTTAAGGCCACTTTGACCAAATTTAAGCTATTTTTAAATTAAATTTAAGCTATAATTTCCAGCTATTGCCTGGAACCGGTGCTAACCACGTCGCGAACGTGGGATTAGCCATCCAGTTACCATTAAACTTGCACTTCCCCATGGCGCAAGCTCCCACTAGCTTAACCAGCTAATGTGCTCATCTAAAAATAGCCCCCTCTCACAACCAGCTGAATGTGTACGGTTCCGCTTACGCCAACATCGTACACAAAAGATGCTGAACACCAACGAGAAATTCATGAAAATTTTATAGAAATAAAAGAATCTTGTTTAATGGGTCTTTGGTAATTTAAGACCTTTGGAAACTGGATTTAGGGATTATTTGTCATTTTTAAGGATTTTCAAGGCCTTTAATTTGGAAAAGCTAATTTACTTTTCAAGGACCCGCGGATACCCCGTGAATAAGAGTTTTTATTATTCAGACATTTGAACAAACTAATGTAAGCATCTTTTCCAGGCTGAGATTTTCTCTCTGAGGATGTAAACCAGTGGCGTCCTCCATATCCACCATGCGACAGCACACCTGGTTTTAATTAGCAGGTGTGTAACCGGCTTATGCTGACCCTATTAATCAGGTGTGTTAGCGAAGGTAAACGTATGAAAGAGTGATCCCCAACTCCCTACCCGAGGACCGGTTCCCAGGATGCTTTGGTAAATGGCCTGTATTTGATTTAGTGCCTTCTAGAGTCCTGGAACACCCCCCCCCCCCCCCCCCCCCCCCCCAAGGTGCTTTACAACACAACCAGTCATTCACCCATTCACATCCTGGTGGGGATGAGCTACGATGTAGCCACAGCTGCCCTGGGGCACACTGACAGAGGCAAGTCTGCCAAGCACAGGCGCCCCCCGGTCCCTCCAACCACCACCAGCATGTAAGGGGGGTTAAGTGTCTTGCCCAAGGACACAACAGCAGCAACAGCAACAGACTGAGCGGGGCTGGAACCTGCGACCTTCCAACCACAGGGTGAGCACTTCACTTAACCGTTTTCCCTGCTTCGACACTCGATGAGCTCCTGAACAGGTGAGGCAGGCCTGCTGGAATCAGGAAGCAACTAAAACATGCTGGATACCGGCCCTCTGGGAGGGGAGTTGGGGATCACTGGTATAAAGCACGATGGATAGGAGCCCAGTGGTGTAAACAAATATTTGCAATTCCCAAATTAAGCTAGATGAACCACTGGTGGTCCAACAGCGCCCTCTAGTGGTAAGCAACAGGGTCAAATATTTCACTTGGAAACATGATGATTAAATAAGTAGTCTTAGCGAACTGTAGTGTGAAAATAATGGGTTACCAACACCAGAAACGAGAGACTAATCAGCCAGAAAAACAACATCTGGAGAACTTAGGAAGCAGTTTACAGGACAATCCAGCTGCTAGGAAGGAAAGCGGAAAGAGATGGGGACTGGATCAGGAGTTCTGGACTGGATCAGGAGTTAAAACGGGACAGTAAGGTTAAAAACATTCAGAATGAAGGGAGAGAGCCACAATCCTGGTGGTCTCCATCTCATTTCAGCTCCACTGACCGATTGTGAAGCAGGAATCAGAACCTGAACCCAGCTTCTCTTCTCCTGTGCTAAAGAGCCCCGAGCGGTATTCACACCCATGACGAACCTTTGCAAAGACCTTCATGGTGTATCCGAGGAACTGGACGCGTGGGTCCAGAGCCGCGTACGTGGCCAACATCCTGGTGTTGTGTTGGGCCTGGAGACATCATTCAGTCATTCATCACCTGAAAACAGCTGTTAACGATGAGAGGTGGTGTCTGTCGCCTCACCAGGGTGTTGTAAAGGCTGATGTCTCCCTCCAAACCGCTCTGTCGGTGTTCAAACTTCACTATAGGCACTTTAGCTGTGGTGATGGGCAGGATGTTCCTCAGACCTGCGCAGATCAGAGGCGTGAGGAAACGGAACGGTGAGGCCAAACGAGCAGAAGAGCTCCACTCACCCGAGTGCTTCTTCAGCACTTTGGCGAGGTCTTCGATGATGTCTTTACAGTTCAGCTTCTGCTCAGGATTCAAAACACACACCAGAAAATGAGAGCCGAACACAGGAGACAACAGCGAGAGCTAAAGCCACACGCTGGCGAACCTCGGCGGTGTCGTGACCCTCCAGCGTCATGCAGATGTCCAGGTCGCTGTCACGGAAACCAAAACCGTTTTTGGAAGAACCAAACAGGCAGAGCTGAGCTTTATCTGTCAGATCAGACAAAAAACCCCATCAGCCACAACATTATGACCGCTGGTCTTCATTCTGTGGTGGGGCTGGGCCTCCTGGTCGCTGAGCTGGTGATAAACTTTGTAGTTCCTTATGAACACATGAATCCTCAGTGGCAGGGTGAAACTAACTCACCGTTGTACTCCTTCCTTATGAACCTCTCCAGGCCGACCAGAATCTGTTCCCTCTTCTGCTGCTCGAGGTGAGACGGCGACAGTTCATCTGGAAACAAAACGAGCCGAAGATGAAGCGGTTTAGGAGATGAACAGGCACTAGATGTCGAGAGCACATTACCCCAGTGCTGGCTGCTCTGCACTGGCTCCCGGTAAAATATCGAGCTCAGTTTAAAATCTTAACTCTCGTTTATAAGGCCCTCCAGGGCAGTGTCCCCTCGTACATTACTGCGCTTTTGAACAGGTATGCTCCATCTCGGTCTCTTCGCTCAGCCGAGCAGGAACTTCTGGTGGTCCCCCCGGTCGAAATTTCGATCGAGGGGTAGTCGTGCTTTTTCTATTTTGGCTCCAACTCTGTGGAACGAATTGCCACTGAGCATTAGGCAGGCACCATCCCTTCAAGTCTTTAAGACGCGTTTAAAGACTCATTTTTATCTGATTGCGTTTCAGCGCTAGGGTCACTTGAATTGCCCTAACTTTATGGTTTTAACTATTCTTCTTTTTAAACCGGATGCTTGATTTTATTTTGTCCAACATTTGTTTTTTTATCGATTGGTCTTATTCCAATATCTCTTATCTGTAATGCTGTTTGCTAGATATTTTATGATTTTATGTTTTTATCCTGCTTTTATGCCCATGTATTGGGAATGTTTTTCTTTTAATGATGTTGTTCAGCACCTTGGGCTTCAGATAATGTTGTAGAAGGTGCTATACAAATAAAATTTGATTGATTGATTGATTGAAACCGGGAATTTACGGCTTTAACGGGCCCGCTCCGGCGTCGGCCACAGGAAGTCTAATCTGCTGTTTTTGTCCCAACGAAGCTTTCCTAGTGTTTGAAGCAAAGAAGTTCTTTAAACAGACAGAACTCCTCAAACTCCAATCCAGGTGGTTTACTCTGGAGGAGGAGCTTCATCCAGGCTTCTCTGGGAAACTCGTTTATTTTATTTTAGATCTATTCTATAAAATCTACAGAAAATCTGTAAACACAAGAGATCCCGCTTTACAGCAAGGCTCCTCTAATACCCGTAGATACACTATTATTGATCTGCAACACCTCATGACTTGTTAATGAAAGCAGAGAACCGAAGGCCGACTGGTTTCTTGCCAGATAGCGACTAGGGCTGCAACGATTCGTCGACGTTGTCGACAAATTTCGACAATGGAAATAGTCGACAATGAACTTCACGTTCTGATGAAGACAACAGGACCAGGGAACAGGGTCCATTCAGACTCAATTGGGCCATTCCCATCTGTACCGGGTCGGCCCGGGCCGGGTAGCGTAGGTTGTTTACATATCTGGGTGGCCTGGTATTTTTCCGGGCCAACCAAGGCTCATTCTCAGCCCTCTTCTCGAGGGGGTCTGCTTCAGGCCGACCAGGGCCAACACACCCACTGCTGACAGCAAATTCACACCTTCCATTAGAGCAAGCCTCTGATTGGTGGGTAGAATCAGCCCACATGGGCTGAAGGCAAGGATGTGTGGAATCAACCGGGCCAGGCTGGGGCCGACTGGGGCTACCCGGCCCGGGCCGACCCGGTACAGATGGGAATGGCCCAAATGTCCCCCACCTCCCCCGGAACATTCTGGAAGTTCTGTCGGAGGTGGGAATTGAAGCTCCTTCTGACAGGAGACTGCCAGACATTCCCAGCAGACCCTTGCGATACGTTTGGGCCTGCCTGGTCTGACCGGCATCCTCCCCCACCATCTGAGCCAACTCACCACCAGGAAGTGGTCAGTTGACAGCTCCGCCCCTCTCTTCACCCGAGTGTCCAAGACATGCGGCCGCAGGTCAGACGAAACAACAACAAAGTCGATCATCGAGCTGCGGCCTAAGGTATCCTGGTGCCAAGAGCACATATGGACACCTTTATGTCTGAACATGGTGTTCATTATGGACAATCCATGACTGGCACAGAAGTCCAATAACAAAACACCACTCGAATTCAGATCGGGAGGCCGTTCCTCCCAACCACACCTCTCCAGGTCTCACTGTCGTTGCCCACGTGAGCGTTAAAGTCCCCCAGCAGAACGAGGGAGTCACCGGAAGGAGCGCTTTCCAGCACCCCCTCCAAGGTCTCCAAAAAGGGTGGGTAGTCTGAACTGTAGTTTGGTGCAGAAGCACAGACCACAGTCAGAACCCGTCCCCCCACACGTAGGCAGGATATCCTCTCATTCACCGGGGCAAACCCCAACGTACAGGCACCGAGATGGGGGCAACTAGAGTGCTCACCCCTGCTTGGCGCCTCTCAGTGGGAGCAACTCCTGGCTCCAGAGGGGGGCCCGGTGACCCACGTCCGGGCGAGGGAACACGGTTTTCATTTATATAACTCATCATAAGAGGTCTTCGGGCTGCTCTTTGTCTGGCCCCTCACCTAGGACCTGTTTGCCATGGGTGACCCTACCAGAGGCAGAAAGCCTCCCACAACTTAGCTCCTAGGATCATTGAGACACTCAAACCCCTCCACCACGGTAAGGTGACAGCCCAGGGTGAGGGTACGGTTTAACCATGACATTTAAATGTAATAGGGTAAAACCCAGTGCATTTAACATAATGCTGCACTTTAGAAAATGGGTTGAAATATAACATGTTGGTGGAGCTGGGTTCCCACTATCGGTACGGTCCCCTCCCCTCAGCGGCAGCTCGGCGCATCTCTGATCGCGGCGCTTGTCTGCTGCGCGGCTGCCGGCTTGTGGAGCTCTTGGGAGACCTCTGTGTTCCACCCGGTTCTCCCCAGCGGTCAGCCCGGCGTATCTCTGACTCAGAAGCTCCGGTGTTGTGCACAGCTAACTCCGGTTGTAGCTAGGTAGCTACCTCTGTTAGCTTAGCTCCCACCTCCGCGTTAGCTTTGGGTTAGCTTCAGGTTAGCTTGTAGCTACATGCTTCAGTTCGACGGATGTCGTCATTTGATCCCAGCCTTACAGCCCCACCCTCAGCTCCACCCCTTTTTCCTTTTATGGAATTGTCTGGGCTTGACGGAACCTGTGACACGGCCAAAATGGCGGTGGTGGCCACCTCCCATTTTGGCACAAAAACATATAATTGCAGCCTGTGGACACGAATCGTCCAGTATATATGTCGATGGTTTAAACATGAGACGGGACTTGGTTGGTGCGTCTCCCACGCTTATCCAGGCTAACCCTGACCCACGTACAGTAGCAGAGTCTACAGAGTCCATCCAGGATGTTCCTGAAGCGCTCGTTCATCGGAGGAAGAGGGTTCAGCTCGATCTTCTTAAAGTCTTCGGGACATTCATCCTTCTGGTGTCCGTCTCGCTTGCAGATGCTGCAGACCACAGCTGGAGGCTGCAACAAAAGCACAGCAGCTTCAACACAAACTGGCTTCAGCAGCCAAACCGCATTTTGTTTGTTTGTTTGTTTGTTTGTTTACCTTGCCTCCGGTTAAAACCATCTTATTGAACTCATAATGCAGACCTTCTGATGAGGCGTCCTTCTCTGAAACACTGCTCTCCTCCTCTTCGTCACTGTCCAGCAGCCCGTTGGGGGAGGAGGAGGGCTTGTTCCCATCACTCGCAGCCGTGAGGCGAACACCCGGGATCTTCTTCCCCATTTTCCTGGAAGAATCCAAACCCTCTTCATCTTCACCGTCCGACTCCTCGTCCTCCTCCTGCCTTCCTCTTTGACTTGTGTCACTCTTCCTCCTGTCCTCCTCTCTGATCAGACATCGCTCCCCTTTCCTCACAACCTGCGCCCCCGCCGCCTCCTTCCTCGGCTGTCCTCCCACGCTCTTCCTCTGAGGGGAGGCGAAGTATTTATACGCCGAGCGGAAGCACTCCTGGACGTACTCGAACACCATCTGGCTGTTTAAGCTTCGTGCAACGTTTCTCTTCAAGGAAAACGGATCTGGAGAAAGTAAACACAGAAAGGTCATCCCAGGTCACAGTGGCAGTGAGGAGGAGCAGCGTGGCGTGGTTCTGACCTTCAACGGCGAGCCTGCGGCGGGGCCAGTTCTTCACCTCCCTGGAGAGGAGCTCCTTCAGGCGAATGCTGATGATGTACTCCTCCGGAGCGAACTCCAGCGTGTAGAAACGCAGCAGCTCCAGCCACAGCTGACCCAGGGACGCGTCTCTCCCCGGGTTCAGGGTCAGACGGCTCTGTGGGAGGAAGCAAACGCAAAACGGTGACATCACGCCTCCACGGCAGAACCCAACAAGAACCAGCTTTTGATTCTAAATCTAGAAACGGAGGGTCCACCTGATGATCCAACAGAACCTTCTGCCTTCCGATGGTGGTCGGAGGGACCGGTGGCGCCTGTGCTCGCCTCGCCTCTGCCAGTGCGCCCCAGGGCAGCTGTAGCTACACCGTAGCTCATGACTGATTGTGTTGTGAAGCGCCTTGGGGGGTTTTAGAACCCTCAGACAGCGCTGTACAAATACAGCCCAATGGATTCCAGATAGTTAGGAAATGACCTTTGACCCTTCCCAGACTGATGGGCAGTAACATCAGCTAGCATCAGAATGCTAACGGGTAGGGATGAGCGAGTACAACACTATCTGTATCTGTACTCGGAGTGGGCGTGGCCTAACCCGGAAGTGGGTGTGGTTTACATCAAAACATCATTTTAAGTCTGAAATTGATATGGATTGATCAGAAGTTGCTATGTGTGTTGTTTACTTTAAAACTGTTTACAGAGCAGCCTCAGAACTGAGATGAAATATTTTTGATCACAACAGTAAAGAAACTATTACAGAACAAGTGTTTCAATAAAATCAGAACATTAATATTTAAGTGCATGGATTAATACATACATACAGAGAGAGGGAGAGAGAGAGAGAGAGAGAGAGAGAGAGGGGGAGAGGGAGAGAGAGAGAGAAGGGGGAGAGAGGGGGAGAGGGGGGAGAGAGAGAGGGAGAGAGAGAGGGGGAAAGAGAGAAAGAGGGAGAGAGAGAGAGGGGGGAGAGAGAGAGGGAGAGAGAGAGGGGGAAAGAGAGAAAGAGGGAGAGAGAGAGAGGGGGAGAGAATCAATGAATCAATCAATCAAAGCTTTATTTATAAAGTGCCTTCCGCAACCCTGTCAGGAAGCCCAAAGCGCTGAGAGGACCCCCTCTCAGGAGTTAGGGTTAGGGGGTAGGGTTAGAGAGAGAGACGCAGCATGAGCCATTTTCAGCTCTCTTTTGTCAAATGCACCACGTACGTTACAAATAAAGTTACTTTAAATAGAAGAAGAAACGTGAGCAACAGTGAAGCAAGCACAGAGAGATCCGTGTCTGTCTGTCTGTCTGTCTGTGTGTGTGTGTGTGTGTGTGTGTGTGTGTGTGTGTGTGTGTGTGTGTGTGTCTGTGTGTGTGTGTGTGTGTGTGTGTGTGTCTGTCTGTGTGTGTGTGTGTGTGTGTGTGTGTGTGTGTGTGTGTGTGTGTGTGTGTGTCTGTGTGTGTGTGTGTGTGTGTGTGTGTGTGTGTGTGTGTGTGTGTGTGTGTGTGTGTCTGTGTGTCTGTGTGTGTGTCTGTGTGTCTGTGTGTGTGTGTGTGTGTGTGTGTGTGTGTGTGTGTGTGTGTGTGTCTGTGTGTGTGTGTGTGTGTGTGTGTGTGTGTGTCTGTGTGTGTGTGTGTGTGTCTGTGTGTGTGTGTGTGTGTGTGTGTGTGTGTGTGTGTGTCTGTGTGTCTGTGTGTGTCTGTGTGTGTGTGTGTGTGTCTGTGTGTCTGTGTGTGTGTGTGTGTGTGTGTGTGTGTGTGTGTGTGTGTGTGTGTGTGTGTGTGTGTGTGTGTGTGTGTCTGTGTGTGTGTGTGTGTGTGTGTGTGTGTGTGTGTGTGTGTGTGTGTGTGTGTGTGTGTGTCTGTGTGTGTGTGTGTGTGTGTGTGTGTGTGTGTGTGTCTGTGTGTGTGTGTGTGTGTGTGTGTGTGTGTGTGTGTGTGTGTGTGTGTGTGTGTGTGTGTGTGTGTGTGTGTGTGTGTGTGTGGGCCGGACGGACTGACCTCCCGGCTGCAGAGTTTTGTGTGTAGGGAGGGGCGGGCACTCTATTTAACTGGCCAATCACAGAGCGTGAAGACAGTCAGTTACCCAACGAGGATTTTCCTTCAGCACGATTACAGATATTTACGAGTTTTACTCGTTTCATGCTCGTATTCGTCAAAAATGCTTTATCCAGACTAGGGTTGTCACGGTGTGAAAATTTAACCTCACAGTGATTGTGACCAAAATTATCACGGTTTCGGTATTATCGCGGTATTTTCTAAACGTGTCACATTTTCAGGAAACTACATAAACCCTGTATATCAGGAAAATATTGTCCTCAGTTTGTGTCTAAATTTTGTCTAAAATGTGTTATTTTGTAATTATGTTGTTTATTTGTTTACATTTTTTCCCTTCAGTCTTTAAAATACCAATATTTGCCCATAACTTCTTATTTTATGTCTGTTTGATGTCATCATTTTAAATATATTAGTTCAGATGATACTCAGTACTCAAGTAGCCTTCTAATCAGATACTTTTGTACCCTTACTTGAGTAATAAACCCTATATCAGGAAAATATCGTCCTCGGTTTGTGTCCTTCCAGTGAGCTTTGCAGATGTGGGAAAATGTCATCAGGCAGTAATCATTGTTAAATTCATAATTATTCTCGGAGAGAGACCAACTCTTATCGGCCCCTGGGAGCCCCGTAATGCATAGCGTCATTTCAACATGGCGGTGTCCGCGACACGGTTTATATGCAGGTAGCGGCGCTGCGGCTGCTTTATATAGCGACTCGTTGCATTCTCCCTCAACCCAAATCCTCGGATCACGTATTTTAGCTAAAACGCTAACGTTAGCTTGCCTCGCGTTGACTGTAGAGTTGTGGGTGATGGTCACGCAGATGTGTCATGAGATTTGAAGCGTTGCTGCCTCTCACAGACACTTTTTCTGCACGTGCTGCAAACAGGATAGCCGTCTTCTATCAGCTGTCCCTCGGCATTCTTCAAATATCCAAAAGATGCCCGTACTTCCCACTTTATCTTCTTTGAGGGATAATAAATGTCCTGAGCGCTGCCGTCTCCTCCTTTGACCATTATTTCAGCTTTAGCTTCAAGAAAGTTTTGGTTGTAAACAACAAAGTGCGCATGTGCCGCCGGCAACTTCAGCAGATGATACGGTGGCTGGTAAGGGTCACCGCGCCTACACCGCAGCCACGCTAATCCACCGAGATAATTTTTTTGTTTTTAAACGAGACGGTTATTATTATTGTCAACTTTTTTACCGGGGTTTACCGCTACACCGGTTACCGTGACAACCCTAATCCAGGCTCATCCCTACTAACGGGGATTAGGAGGGAGGGCGTTGGAATGTTTCCAGCAGTAAGGGATGTCGGATTGTGAACACATGATGAGTGGTGGATGTAAAAAGTCCGTTCTCGTTGGAGATGGCTCTACTCTGTCGATGACACGAGGCTTCGAACGGCGAGTTCGTGTGAGTGGTCAGACCAGCGTTTACTGTGTACAGGTATGGTGGAGGCCTCGATTACCAGATTTCACTGGAATCACAATAGTCCAGGCTTTCATAGGATGTGTGATGTATGTGTGTACATAGAACTGGCGTTGCAAACAAGAGCCCGATTTCATGAAGTTTACAACGTCCCATCTGTGAGACTAAATCACACGTGTGAAAAAATATTGCACAAAAAAAAAAAAACAACGATCTTAGACAGCTTGGCCAATCGCTGATGGTCACATAATTCCTCCGATTGCCCAACCGTATGCTGGACTCCTGTCATCAGGTTGGTAATGAGCTCGTTTTTAATGTTTATGATGCTCCAACGGAACGTCGAGCAGCTCTAGTTTAAACACCGTCTGCATCAGTGTGAGTTTTAGACTCGGTGACAAAAAGATGACCTTCTTCTTTCAGAGAACCTTCAGAAGTGAAACTGGAAATTCCGTGAGTGTAAGCGAACTCACCTGGCCCTGCGAGGCGCGAGCTTCTTCAGATTTCTTTCGTTCTGGCTTGGATTTGCTTTCGTTCCGGTTCTCGCCCCGTTCCTCCGCCGAGCTGGGACTTCTTCTCTCCCACTTCACAAACGTGTCCTGCACAATTCCAGTCAGGTGATACTCGTCCACGCGCTTCACGTCAAAGCCTTCGATCTGAACGAGACGGAGACGCCAAACGCAGCTTTAACAAGACGTTTGCATCTAATCAGCACATGAAAAACATTACAGCCCTTCAAAATAGAACTTAGTTCTGCTTCCTACAACAAGACATTAGAGAAGCGCTTAAAACCAACGTGGAGCTCAAAAATCTGACTTTTTTTCAGCCCTTGAATGCATCGTCAACAAGGATAAAATCCAAATATCCTCAAATCAGATCAATCAATCAGATTTTATTTATAAAGCGCTTTTCAAGCAAAGTCCTTTACAAAATGACCCCAAATTCCCATAACAGTTTAAAAACATTAACACACACACACACACACACACACACACACACACACACACACACACACACACACACACACCAGGAAAAATTTATATTCGGCTGAGTCCAGATGAGCAAAGTAAGGTAAGGCAAGGAAATGCCGTCAGAGGAGCCGTCTGCCCCGGCAGCATCAGGTCTTCCACAATAAAGCCTGGCTCATGCTTCTCCGTCAGCTCCACAAGGGACAGACACGCACGGACTGACGGAAGCGTTTTGCTCTCATACTTCTCCGTCTCCTGGAGAGTGTAGCAAAGCAATTCCCCACCAGGACAGCAGAGGGCGTAGTGCTGTTCTGTGGTATCCTGTCATGTATCGGTCCAAGATCGTGTGTTTATATTGTGTTTTTTGTATATAAGAGACTTTTTAACACGGACATATTTGTCTCTCATCCGCCTCCACCTCTTCATGCTCTCCCCACCTCTAAACCCACGTTTCCTGTCGTTTCCGTCCACAAATAAAACGCTTGCTGCATCTTTTCACTCCTCCAGTCACGGGGAATTAAATGTTCATGTTTTTAGAATTTTTTCGCGAGGTATTCTTCAAGCTTCTCCGTGTCTGCTGCTAGTTATCCTCGGCTCTCTTTATGTTTTTGAGGGTGCAATGGCGGCGGTGTGGACAACAGCGGCGTCCTGACCAATCACAAGCTTGCGTTCTCCGTCTCGACGGACGGATGTTTAGAAAAGAGAGCTCGACTCCGTCCGTCCTTGCGGAGCTCTCCGGCAAGCACGTAAGGACGTTGCGTGTCTCCGCGCTGACGCAGACGGAGACGCATGAATCAGGCACAGGGTCAGGGCGCTCAGAGGAGGGGAGCATAGACTCCCACCTCCACTTAAACACTACCTGTAGAGCGCCCAGGAAGCTACAGTCGACCACCGCCCCCGGGGCAGAGGGCCCCCCCCACAGAGAAAACACTGGATTCAAATGAGTAAAAATATGAAAATAAAAGAGAAGTAAGAAAATAAATAATAAATAAAATCACATTAAATAATGAAACAATGCTAAAATCTAAACATAAAAACAGGCAAAGCAAACAATAAAATATAATCATGTAAAACCAGAAATAAAACTATAGTGAACACAGCACGGCTAAATGCTAACTCCCTCTAGAAACAACAGATCTTCTACTGGATGGTTTCTACTGATCATGGCTGCCGTCTACTACACATCAACAGGTGAACACCCACCCAGGGGCCTAGGTAAACAGGAAGGACGGGCTCCTTCCTCTGCTGCAGGAAGAAGATGACCATCAGGGCAAAAGAGTAGGACGGGATTCCTCCTTCGGCCTGGCAGTCGATGTGACACAGCTGAGGAGAGAGGCGTTTCAGACGGGTTTAGCTGGATTAAACAGCAGATGGGTCGAGTCCGAGCCTTACCCTCGCCCAGTAGCGGAAGGTCAGCACCAGCGGAACCAGTCTGGGCTCCAGTTTGGCCAAAGCTGCCAGGTGATTGGTGGTGAGACAGGCCACGTCGTTCCCTGCACTGACCTTACACAGCAGGCCGCTGCACAAGCAGCAGGAGAAAACCGAGACGTGAACCGAGACGGAACCTGGAGCGAGTCGGACCGGCGGTCCACACTGTTGTTTAGCCTAAGCTTGACCTCTCACCTGTCGCGATCCCGACAGAAGACGGCAGGAACTTTGGTGTGAAAATCCGACTCGACCTCAGTGAATTCAGCTAGAAAATAAAAAGTACAGAAGAATCCTAATAATCACCACGTTCAACGCCAAATCCTCACAGATGTGGAGTAAAAACTCAGGAAACCGAACTCACGGCTGTTTTTCAGGATCCCCAGCACCTGGATCAGGACCTCCGGCTGCGTCATCTGAACAGAAGAGGTAAAAGCTGAGACCATCATTCAAAGCGCCGACACACGGACATGATGGAGGAGAGACTGACCGTGGGAGGGAAGGTGACGTCGACGTTGACGTCGCTCGTTTTGAAAGCAAAGCGGGTGAGACAGGATCCGTAGAGGCGAAGGGAACAAGCTGGAAAACCAAAGAGTCAGACTAACGTCTCTGCTGTTTTAACCAGAGGACGGGAGACTTTCCAACCTGGGAGGTGCCTCTTTATGATCTCCTCCATCCTCGCGACCGCAGCCTTTCGCACGTCCAGGTCCTCCTCGGAGACGCCGTGCTGCTCGGTGGTTTCCAGCACGGCCGAGTCCAGAGCCCTGAGCTGGGCGGCGGAGGGTGGCGGCAGGGCCAGCAGCTCATTCTCCTCCTGTTTCTCCTGAGGAACCCAAACCAGAAGGATTTAACCAGCACGTCCACGTGACGCACAAGTCTACCCAGCAACAGCACAGAACTGCACCCACCACCAGGTTCTTCTTGTGTCTCTTCTCCTTGATGTGTTTGTACGCTCCTTGGAAGTTATCGATGTGCACGGAGCAGAGCTTGCAAAAGTAAAGGTAGTTTGGGTACTCAGGAGACTGCTGTGGAAACACAGAGAGGAGACGTGTGGGTTAGGGTGGACACCCGGCCCTCGTCCACCAACCGTACACATCTGTGCGTAGGAACGATTCTACACATCGTGTTGCTGTTCCTAGATATCAGAGCAGCTCTGACCATGCGTACGAACAGCATCTAGTGGGGAACCGCAACCCTGAAGGTCTCCTCATCCACTATGTACCCAATCAGGAACGATGTCTTTGGAGAAACAGCTCTAACACACAACTGCTGTTAGAACACGCCCGCGGCCCACGGGAACCTGGCGTTGTAGCGCGGCTGCTGTGATGTTATTGGAGGACGTGGTGGAGCGTGCTCTTTGGAGGGAACGTGTCCTCCGTGAGCGCTCGGATCTGATTGGCTCCTGAGCAGACACCGCCTCCCGAAGGGATTTGGGACCCACTGACAGAAACGAGGAAGTTTGAGCACATCCCCCCTGTTCTGGCCTGTTCACTGGCTGCTTGACCCTTCTCTTAATGACCTAACCCGTGTGAGCTGCTGCACACAAACACACCCTCCCGTTCCCTCAGGTCAGCTGATCAGCTGCTCCTGACTGTCCCAGAGACCAAGCGTGAGCTTAGAGGAGATCATGCTTCTGCTGCAGCAGCTCCTAGACTGTGGAAAAAGCGACAGGCCTCTTCCCCGTCTGATTTTAAATCACTACTTAAGTTCCACCTCTTCTCTCTGGCTGTTGACCCCATCTCAGATGTTGACATACAACAGGATTTGGATTGTTTTTCTTATTTAAATAGCATTTTATTTTGTTTTAACCATGTTTTAGTCTGCTTGGTGTCCTGTTTTAACCCTGGCTGTTTGATTTATTCCAGGCTCTGTGGTTGTTTTGGCGATTCGGTTGTTTTTATTTGCTCTCTAGTCACGTGGACAGGGTTTCCCCCAGCGCTTCATACACCCGGCAGCCCGCCAGGCTAAGCGTCATGCCCCGCCCCCCAGTTACGTGTTAACAGATGTGAAATCAACTCATGTGAAATAATGGTGGTAATGGTGAAACCGTGATTATTTCTCAGACTATAATCGCACCACTAAAACGTATAATCGTTGCAACCCTTCTCTTCAGACCAGCTTTACCACCTAGTTCATATTTCATTGTTTGTATTTTTACATCTCAGTGTTTTTGTATATTTCTGTAATGTGTTGATCTTGTTTTATGTTTTTTCCCGTTGCTGTAAAGTGTCCCGGGGTGTCAAGAAAGGTGCTTTTAAATAAAACGTATTATTATCACTGTCATGGTCTGCGTCTCCCCTCATGTGTCTCCTTGTGTTCTCCATCCCTCTCTAAGTTCTCCTTTCATGTCTTCTAGCACCCTCATGTGTCTCCTGGTGTTCCCCATCCCTCTCTAGGTTCTCCTCTTATGTCTTCTAGCGCCCTCATGTGTCATGGTCTGCGTCTCCCCTCATGTGTCTCCTTGTGTTCTCCATCCCTCTCTAGGTTCTCCTCTTATGTCTTCTAGCGCCCTCATGTGTCTCCTTGTGTTCCCCATTTGTCCCCAGATCTTCAGCCCTCTAGGGTTCCCTCCTCAGGTATCCCCCTACCAGGTCCAGTGCTCCCGTGGTCCCCTGTAGTCACGCCCCTGTAGTTTTTATTTCTATAGTGTTTTCCTTTTCAGCCCCCCCCCCCCCCCCCCCCCAGAATATTAGTTATGTTTGCTGCTCTTTTTGTCTTTAGGTTTTATTCGTAGGTCATGTTAGTTTCCTCCCTGATTAGTAATTAAGTTCACCTGGTCTCTCTCTCCCCACACACCTGCAGTTCATCTCCCTCTCATCCTCCCAGAGTATAAAACCCTGTCTGTGTCTCACTTTTGTCGGTTCATTGTTCTTGTCAGACTCGTCTCGTTTGCTCTCTAGTGTTTCCAGTGTCTCTAGATCTCTAGGTCTCTAGTGTTTTTGCATTTCTCGGTTTAGATATTTGGATTTCTGGTTTTTGGCTCCCTTCCTCCTTGGATTACTCCTAAATAAAGGATTTAATTTTCATCATCCACCTCCTGCCTCGTTCATCTGGTTGTCTGCATCTTGGGTCCTAAACGTCCTCCTGCCCAACTCGTGACAATTACAAGCTCCATGTCCAACTTTCTCACATTTACACCAGCAGGTGGTAGCGGGTTGTTGTTTATGTGTGATCCAAACTGACTAGGTCATTATTTTAATACGCTTGAATGTAATGAAGAAAGGTTTCCGTAACATTCAGACAAAAAACCCTAAATAATTCAACTTCTGCTTCAGTCAGTCACGTAAAGGAAATGCAACATAAAGTTCTGTTATAAAAGCAGAGAAGAGCTGCTACGGGAGCCCGGAGGTCGAAACAGGAAATCGGTGAACGCTCAGAAGGAAAGGCACGTAAAGAGGAAATTCATTTAGATTTTGTTGTTTCTGCGTTTGGGGCGGGAATCAAAGATGTGACTAAAGCCTGGTGTACGCTTGACGCGTCCGCGAGGTTCGCACGGCTCCGTGCGGCAAAGTTGCGTCGTTTTAACAACCACGCCCCTCCACCGCGCCTCCGCACGTCCCAAACATTCCGCACCGCGCACCTAGAAAATTTTCTAACCACGCGGACGGTCGGACGTGGAAAAACATGGCGGACTAGCAAGAACTAGCATGGCAGAGGTTGGTAAATACAGACATTTGTATGATTCAGCTCTCAGAGATCACCGTGATCAACATGTTGTTAATAATTCTTGGAGAGAAATAGCTCGCACTGTCGGAAAAGACGAGGACGCTGTTAAAAATGCTGGAATGCCATGTTGTAAACAGTCATTTCTACTTCTACTATGGTGTAGTGATGGGTGCATGCCGTAGAGCTCCATGCTGCCCCCTACAGTTTGGGAGAATATTGGCTCGCCGCAGAGACGAGCCGCATGAACCATAAACGCTGCGAGTTGTGAAGCGCGTTCCATCCGCGAGCCGCATCACCGCGGGGAAAGTAAATGTGTCAAGCATAAACCAAGCTTAAGCTGCCATCGCTCCAGGGACACCTACACTACGTGATGTCAGGACAGTGTGAAAGCAGCGGTGTGGAGCGTTTCTTTACCTTTACCAGCCGGTGGATGTGGTCTCGGTGGAGGCGCTCCTCCACCTGTCGGAGGCCCAGCTGCTGCTCTGTGAGCTTTTCGTCCAGGGCGGGCCTCACCTCTGCATCCTCTCTAGCAGACTGAGGCATCAGAGCTGCAGCTTTAATGACTGCAAACAAAAATAAGCGATTGGTTTGAGATGGCATTTGTTCTAACCGTCTAGTGGGAAAGGCTTGTAACCCACCATGGGATTTTTCCTTTCCCGCGGCTCCAGCGGAGGTCTGGTCCTGCTCTTGGCGGCCCCTCTCAGGAGCAAACGGTATGGGAGATGAGGTGGTTCCTCGGTTTGCCGATGAGCTGCTGTTGTCTACAGAAAGAGGACTTTGGGATTCAGGAGCCACAAGCTGCTGATGGGAGTCTTTGCCTTTGCCGCTCTCACTAGAACTTGTTCTCCCAGAGAGTCGAGCCAGTCTGGAGGGACGTCCTCTCTTCTTGTCCACAGGACTGTCAGGGAGAGTGTTGCCTGGCGTGCGGCCCGCCTGACCTACGCTACGCTCATCCTTTGCAGCAGTGAGGTTTTCTTTGCTGCGAAGTGCAGACTTGACCCCCTCTCGCTGAACAGAAGCCTCTTTGTTTGACTTCTGGCTGGACGGAGCCTTGGCTCCTCTCGGCTGAGATAGTTTGACTGATTTTACCGCACTTTTGGACTCGTCCATCCCTCCTGTCCAGCTGCTCTTGTCCCTCTCCCTGTCCCCAACAGCACAGAGAAGATGACCAGGGAGACAGGCCACCTACAGGCTAGAAAACACACACTTGTTTACCTGAGGCTCGTTTTGGGTTGATTCACAGGTTTAAAGAATAAAAAGTCTGCAGCGCTGAACACAAACGGGATCAAATGAGCATCCATGAGTGGTATTTTCTACCTGATGAACGCAAACTGAGCTTAAGCCAAAACAGTAACAAGTAGCTCTGCAACAGCATGCTGCTCGTGCTGAAAACTGACTTTCATTGAATGGTTTTTAATCCAGTGGATTTAATCCAGTCTCACAATGTAACTTTGTGTTTTCTCCTTTAATTGAACATCTTACACTTGTGCGCTGAAGCACTTTGGTCAAGTTTTATGTTAAAGTGCATCCATAGCACTGATGCCCAGAGGCCATTGCTGCTCCAGAGATGATCCCTCAGCCCGTTTCTGGATGCTCACTAGTTTACCCGTTTAATTATAGATTCACTAGCGTAAATACTATAAAGTTTATCTCTCACCAAATAGAATATTTACTAAGAAATCACAATGTAACCATAGACACATTACGCGCGCGCGTGTGTGTGTGTGTGTGTGTGTGTGTGTGTTCCGTCTTCTCCATCCCCAGTGAGTCGTGGTGGATGGCTGCTTATACTGAGCCAGGATCCTCTGGAGGGTTCTTCCTGTTAACTCGTTCACTACCAATGACGACTAAAGTCGTCGTTTGCATTTTTTTTTTTTACTGTGTGGGCGTCGGACGAGCCCCCGCACCGTGGGAACAAACATGTCAGCTAGAAAGCCGAACTTCATCTGCGAACGTCACATGTCACGTGATCAGGAAGCAGAACATCCATGTGTTAGGAGATCGTTTTGGGCCGCTGCTGTAAAAAAAGTGAGGCGTGAACCGGAGAAGCTTCTGCCGATCACAATTCAACAACGGATTATGAAAGAACGGATAACGCTCGAAACGTGCAGATTCTTCCTGATGTGAGAGGTGAGTCCCCGCTTTGTTCTGTTGTTTTGGCGTCGACATCATCCAGGCGCGCAACGTTCTGTCACTCTTAAAAAAACAGTAAAAACGGTGAGAAACGCTGGCAGCGAATGAGTTAAAAGGGAGTTTTCCTCCCCACTGTCGCTGCATGCTTGCTCAGTGTGATGGGACAGACAGATCCGGTCTGGTCCCATCTCAGTAAAGAGGCAGGTGCCTCGCATTAGACGGAGAGCGGGGCGGGGCGAGCCAACCAATAAAAGGCAGCTGTCTGCTCCTCCAGCAGGACAGCTCTTGTGTGACACTTCAGGTGCTAGTGTGTGTGTTGAGACTCTAACTACAAGCAGCGATTGTAAGTACTCTCCCTCCTGTGTTGCTTGTGCGGCATTGTGGTTACTTCCTGTGGACTAACTGGGGATAATTGAACTCCAAGCCCGTAAACTCCACCTGTATGGTTTTTAGCTAGATTTTTTAATAAAGATTTGTTTATCTGAAAGAAACCATCTGTTCCCATTGTGATTTTTTTAACCTACGGGCCTTCTACCTAGGGGGGTTAACCCAGGGTGGTGTTGTTACAATATTTTTATCCTTAATTTATTTATACCGCTATTTCTTACTTGCCACATTAGTATGAGGATTGCTGTACAGACTCTGACACTAGTCAGTGACTCGAGGCGACCTGCTGGGTTCCTTACACAGGAAACTTTTTACTGATTGGCTTAATGACCTGACCTGGACTGTTTACTGTGTGAAGGTCCTTGAGACGACTCTGGTCCTGACTTGGTGCTTTATAAATAAACTTGAACTGAATTGAATTACGCGTTTCCCTCGTGGTGACGTCACGGGCTTCCAGTTCCCACCGTAAACAGTGACCTGCTGCAGGAAATTCCTTGTTTTCATCAGGAAATAATACAAGTGTTCGTGGCGAGGCTGTCTGTAAACGTAGATCAGAATGTTTCCAGTGTTCGTCTGAATCTCTGTGATGATTTCATCACTAATTAGGTGCAAAAACTAAACTTTCCAGGGAAGAAAAAGAAGGTCTGGGAATTCTAACAGGGCTCTGAGATAAAACGGATCTCTCCTCTGAGGAAAGCTGTGTGGTTGAATGAGACAACAAATATTAGGAGCGTAACTTTCTCTTAAAATGTCCTTAAAACGGAGGAAACTAAAGTGCTGCTATAACGCTAATAACCCTAGAACCAGAGGGATGAGTGGAGGTGATCCCAACCCGCTTTAACTCGGTCGCAGACGTGACTCGCTGTGATTTAGGACTAGTTTCTGAGCCCAGAGGCAAACACTCACCTTTAATAAACCCCTGCGGGTTTCCTGTGCAGCTGGAAGGATTTACTTTTGCTAGCGTAGCTGTGTTAGCTGTTAGCCGAGAGCTAACCAGAAGCCTGAGCCCGGTCGTAAACAAACTGACAACCAAATACTACATAACACCGACTCATTAAAACAAAGACACGCGACGTTTACAGCAGAGCCGAACTCAGGACTTACTTGTGCACTCAGGATTAATGTTTGGTTGCTTCCATAGTTCCGCTTTACATGTTATCTTAGATCCCACGGCCCTGGCCAAAACAGCAGCCCCGCTGCATTGTGGGAGTGTCCGTGACGTAGGCAGGAGGAGTTTTTGATGCATGACCATAACAAGTCAGAAACTTTACGTTGTTTTTGTCAGCTGCAGAAATCCAAAAGGGTTCAAATGAAGGCCACTGGACTTCTGGTTTCTTGAAGACGTTTCACATCTCATCCTGTAGTGGTGGCTCCTTTGTTTGTCAACTCACTTCATATTTTCCTGCTTTAAAAGCCACTGCTGCGCTGTGGCAACGTTTCGTTCGCTCAATGTCCAAACTTGAAAGCTGCGTTTTCTTCAAGGTTTATTTTCCAGGTCGGCAAGCAATAAAACACAGATCCTGTTTTCCATTGTTTCCTGCTGCTTCTCCTGCTCTGGTAAAAACACACACGCCCACCCCAGTGCATGCTGGTGATATAGCCGAGAACAGCCAGCCTGCCGAGAATTGCATCCCCTGCCGCGGGAGCGCGCATTGTTGTAAACTCGCTGATAATGATGAGGAAACAGCTTCAAATATCAGCAACGCGACGGCTATAAGATACACTCGTACTATTACCATGTTACTTATGCATGTGCATCCTGAAAACTTAATATGTTGTCACAGTTGAATGTATACACACATATACATATATATGTATATACATATGTATGTATGTATGTATATGTATATATACACACACATACATATACATATATAAATGTGTGTGTATATATATATATGTATGTATATATATATGTGTGTGTGTGTGTGTATACACATATGCATTTATATACATGTATATGTGTGTGTATATATATATATATATATATATATATATATATATATATATATATACACACATAATAAATATAAATATATATATTAGTGTGTGTGTGTGTGTGTGTGTGTGTGTGTGTGTGTGGACCGGCCAGACTGAGCTCCCAGCTGCAGAGTTTTGTGTGTAGGAAGGGGCGGGCGCTCTATGTGACTGGCCAGTCACAGAGCGTGAAGACAGTCAGTTACCCAATGAGGATTTTCCTTCAGCACGATTACAGATATTTACGAGTTTTACTCGTTTCATGCTCGTATTCGTCAAAAATGCTTTATCCGTATCGGGTACTCGTCTGAAACAAGTATCCGGCTCATCCCTAACGGTTAGCTTATCAATCCTCTGCATTGATGAAAAGGCTCGGACCACAGAATTTACTACCAGGCAGATCCAGAGGTGCTAGCTACAAGAATAAAAAGGCAGAAGTATTTGACTCATTCATCAAAAGTCTGAACGTGCAAAATAATCCTCACCAAGTCATGCTACACACAAGCAGAAGTAACAATCAATGATCATGGCATGCTTTTATTTAACCGTGCGCTCGGTTCCCCTTTGAAAGCTTTTACTTTGTAAGCCCCGGCCGCAGCCGGAAGTGCCGCTCCAGCTGCGCCACTTGACCTCCTGGGCGACTCCTGTTGAGTTGGCGCTTTTTGCTGCGGAAGATGCTTCACGCGCTCCTCTCGGTGTTGCTGACAGTCGTCAGCCTCACAGAAAGCAAACAGAAAGACTTTTATAGTTTTAAAGTGGTGAACAGCAGAGGCAAGCTCGTGTCTCTGGAGAAGTACCGAGGTTCGGTGAGTCCGGCTCAGAAGCGCTCATCCTGGATGTTGCATGATGAGAACGTATCTCCCACTAACCATGCTGTCTGCAGATGTAACTAACTGTGTGTGTGCGTGCGTGTGCGTGTGCGTGTGCGTGTGTGTGTGTGTGTGTGTGTGTGTGTGTGTGTGTGTGTGTGTGTGTGTGTGTGTGTGTGTGTGTGTGTGTGTGTGACGCGAGCCTCCTGGGGGGACCCGGCGCCCCGGCCGCAGCCTACGTGGCAGCAGGCCTGCAGCTGCTGCACGCGCTCCGTTACCAGGTAGCGACCGGTACTCGCACCGCTGATGGATCACGTTTCAGATTCAGGTTTCAATCTGAACGCAAAAAGTCAGGAGAAGAAAAACAAACTTCTTGATCAACATATGAGGCACCATGTGTACAGCGAAATCCCATTTTTCTGCCAGCAGATATAAAAATAAATACTAAAGGTAAAGCTGAATATTAGTTATCCACATTTAGACACAATATCTTAAAATACACTATTTTATTTGGTCAACAGTGTAAATATTTAGAGTAACATCCGGCCACAAAATCAGAATACTGTGACAAAGTTGATTTATTTCAGTAATTCCATTCAAAAGCTGAAACTTGTATATTTCAAATGTATAACGAACAGCTACTGAAAATCCCAAAGACCCTGGTTATTCGTTCAGTCAGTGTCCCTCACGTAGGGCTTTATTTCAAGACCATAAATAAACAATGTAACTGTGCTGCCCTTTGTTTGTCGAACTAAAGCATGCGGTGGTGTTAGCATGGACTGGGAGCTTCGTATGTCCGACCTCAATAGAAATGCAAAAAATTCCAACTGTTTTTTTGCTTACTTGAAAAATGATCTTGATGAATTAAAGTTTTAATTGTTTTTTGGAGCTGATATTACAGCAGGACTTTACAGGTTCTGCTTTTATTGACCGTTTGCACCTACCTGGTATGTCACCTGATCACATGGGTCCGCGTCCGCGGTATGGCAACAGTGAATCACAGGGTTATTGAACAGAGGGTGAAAGTAGAGAACGGAGGAGGTCCTGCCTCAAGGGAAAGAGTTTATCTCGGGGTCTTGTTCACGAGTGAGATGGGTATGCGGATTGGTGCTGCGTCTACAGTGAGTCCAGCGGAGGTTGTATCGATCTGTCGTGGTGAAGAGAGTGCTGTTTGTGACGGAAGGCGAAGCTCTCCATTTACCAGTTGATCTAAGTTCCTACCCTCGCTTATGGACACGAGCTTTCGGTAGTGACCAAAAGAACAAGGTTGCAGATACAAGCAGCCAAAATGAGTTTTCTCCAGAGGGTGGCTGGGGTCTCCCTTAGAGATAGGGTGAGAATCTCGTTTATCTGGGAGGGGCTTGGAGTAGACCCGCTGCTCCTTCACGTCAAGAGGAACCAGTGAAGGTGGCTCGGGCATGTGGTCAGGGTGCCTCCTAGATACCACCCTGGTGAGGTTTTCTGGGTATGTCCAACTGGAAGTAGACCTAAAAGAAGACCCAGGACACGCTGGAGGGACTATGTCTCTCGGATGGCCTGGGAACGCCCTGGGATTCCCCCGGAGGAGCTGGCCCAAGTGGCTGGGGAGAGGGAAGTCTGGTCCTCGCTGCTTAGGCTGTTGCCCCCGCGACCCGGCACTGGATAAGTGGCCGAGAATGGATGGATGGATTTATAACATTGTTATAAACAGTGTTTCACTTAACACCAGAACTGATTATAAAGTCTGAACCACTACCAGTTTTTGCCACTGACAGGGTCACCGGGACCAGCTGGCGAAGCTCTTCATGCTAAATGCATGTTGTACACACACGTAATCCTACATGTAAGCAGTATTATTACTATCTTGCATTTGACATAAGAAGCCTAAGTTTGCCCCCTACAGTCGGATCACAGGCTATGATAACGAGGCTATGAAAGTTATTTTCTGGTCCGCGTTGCTTTATGCCCTGAATCCCACATATGTTGTACTTCAATTTAAATAAATAATCATTTTGTGTGTTTCGACTATGTCATGAGATTGTTTTAGTTTGTAAAAATGAGTAAATAAAACGACTACAAATCAGAAGTCGTGACCACAGAATCTCTATTGCCTCCGTGTAGCCGCTACTTATCGCGTGGTTAGATTTATCGGGGTTTTCGTAACGTTTAACACTCCTGGAGGAATTCGAAGCTCGCTTAACTCACAGCCATTTCTCTTTCTACCGGTTTTCTTGTCTTCTCCGTGTCCGATTTGATGGCCTCTATTTGGTGAGATGAACATTTGCAGTCCGAAACCTAAAACCTAAAATAACCGTTGCCCCCTGTTGAAAAGAATTGCTTTCTTGGCATCAAAATGTGATTTAAAAATAAAATGGCGCATATCACACGGGATCAGAAAATAACTTTTCTCTCCTCTGAGACTCGCGTTTATAGTTTAGACAGTTGGTAACCCGTGGTCCAGAAGTAGATGGGTATGACTCTGGCTGCCTACAGTGGACAGAAATACACGTCGTCCATTGTGGAATACAGGATTATCAATACTAAATGAGTAGTACACACACGTCACATTTATCCTCTCAGCTCCATCACAGTCGCGTCCCATCTCACACGAATGTTAATCCTTGCCTGCCAGACTCCTCCTCTGTTTAATTCTTTTCCCGTTTTCTGTCTCCACCAAAGTTACTAAAAAAAGACAAGTTGCGTTTACACTAGGGCTGCACGATATATCGCAAACACATCGTTATCACGATATCAGTGTGCGCAATCTGCATATCGCAAAGAACTGATAAATACCGCAATGAATGGTCAGCTCAAATGTTTGCTACACATAATACATTCTGTCAATCAAACGGAAGCATGATGTTTTTTAACTAATCAAATAGAGCTCTTCACCCATTTGGCCAATCAGGTGGGTTCTCATAGGTTAGATGCCCGCCCATGAGGCGAACGGCACTTAACTCATTCACTGCCAGCGTTTCTCACCGTTTTTACTGTTTTTTTTAAGAGTGACTGAACATTGTGCGCTAGGATGATGTCGACGCTAAAACTACCCAAACAAAGCGGAGACTCACCTCTTACATCAGGAAGAATCCGCGTGTTTCGAGCGTTATCCGTTCTTTCATAATCCGTTGTTGAATTGTGATCGGCAGAAGCTTTTCCGGTTCGCGCTAGGGGTGGACAATATAAACAATATAAGGTAGAAACGATATAAAATTGGGTAATGATAGAGTTTTTGGCTATATCGCAATACCGCGATATCGCGATAACACATGAGGTCACTAAGATGTGCACCCTGCTGACAATGGGACAACAGAACGGCAGTGACTGCAAGCATGGAGTGGGCGGAGGAGGAGGCCTATATGCCTCATGTGGCAAATATATGCCACATGAGGATATTTCAAAGCATGTCACTTTGACATTTATAAACAGAGGAAAAAATATATCGCAATATATATCGTTACCGCACATGCTTCAGATTATATCGCAATATAGATTTGAGGCCATATCGCCCAGCCCTAGTTCGCGCCTCACTTTTTTTACAGCAGCGCCCAAAACGATCTCCTAACACATGGATGTTCTGCTTCCTGATCACGTGACGTGTGACGTACGCGGATGAAGATCGGCTTTAGAGCTGGGGTGTTTGTTCTCACGGTGCGGGGGATCGTCCGACGCCCACAGAGTAAAAAAAAAAATGCAAACGACGACTTTAGTCGTCATTGTCAGTGAACGAGCTACTCTTGATGGTTAGCAAACACCTGAGTTAGCTCAGGTCTGCTGATTCTGCTTTCCCGGGATCCACTGATCACCTTTTCTTTTTCCCTTTCCTCGCATCTTTTGCTTTTATCATTTTTATGAATTATTTTTGTTATTTTTTAATTTCTTTGTTTTTGATTGTTTTTGTTCCTGAGTTAAGTTTTGATTTATCCAGTAATATCGACATCGCAGCATTAATCACTGTTATCGCAGGTTTTCCTAACATCGTGCAGCCCTAGTTTAGTCTGTTAGTGCAGCCAACCACGCATCAAACTATTACCATTTTACTGTGAAATCAGCAACATAAATGTGCTTTAAGGCTAGAAAACTGGCTTGTTTTGACTAACTTCAAAGAAGTTTCAATGTGCATAAACAGTTTTCCTGCCATCCGTCATGGCGAAGGGGGCGGCGCGGCGAGCGACATGACGCCATGTGCAAAAACTACAGGAGTTTATTTACACATGTCTACCAGGTGGAACTAGTGCCTCCAACACCTGTCATGGCTGTGTGGTTCCAGGTGTCCCTGGTGGTAAACGTGGCCAGTGAATGCGGTTTTACTGAAGAGCACTACAGAGACCTGCAGCAGCTGCAGCGGGACTTCGGCCCGTACCACTTCAACGTTCTCGCCTTCCCCTGCAACCAGTTTGGGCAGCAGGAGCCTGGCAGCGACAAGGAGATCGACAGCTTCGTCCGGCGGGTCTACGCCGTCTCCTTCCCTCTGTTCAGCAAAATCGCTGTGGTCGGAACCGGAGCCAACAACGTCTACAAGTACCTCGTCGGTAAGGGACACCAGATCAGCTAGCCGTCATTCGGGTCACGGGTCCCGCCTGTTTCCTCTGTTCCTAAAGGTCTTCCACTTTCTCTTCTGTCACAAAGAAAAGCAGGAATTCCCTTCATTTTAATCTTAAATAAATAAATATGAATGGTTTTAGCCATTGTTTAGTTTTATAATACATTAAGTTTAGTTGTTTTAATCCCATATTTAATATGCTGTAATTTAATCCAGCTTCAAGTGGAATAAACAGTTTGAGAAATCTGAACGATGAGGTTATTTACAAACGAAAGTCCTTCTCTAAGGAATTAAATGAAGTTTAAAAATATCCGACTGGAGAACGTGAACTAAAGAGTAGCATGATGTGTTTTGTTTGGAGCAGAAACATCTGGAAAAGAGCCGGACTGGAACTTCTGGAAGTATCTGGTGGACGTGAAGGGGAGAGTGGTGGATGCGTGGGGTCCAAAGGTCTCTGTCAAAGAGATCCGACCCAAAGTAGCAGAGATGGTGCGGCAGATCATTTTAAAGAAGAAGGAGGAGCTTTAACCAGACATCTAGGCTCTATTTTCTATAATCCATGAAATAAACCAGGGATGCACCGGAAATGTGGCCAAAAACGACCCAAGAGTGCATTTTTGGTTTTCGGCAGACTGTTGCTGCTGCAGCCTCTCTTTCTTCCTCGCTGAACGAGTGAATATCTTCATCAGAGGGTGAATATTACTCTTCAGAATCAGAGTCAGCCATTACCAGACAGAGATGTGCCAGCAGTGAACAGACGTGTCAGCGTTGTAAGTTTCTCTCTAACATGTAATAGTATTCACCTGCTGTGGGCTCCACTGGCCTCCGCTCCTCAGTCGGACTCGGGAGCCTCTGGATATGGAGAAGTCTTCAAAGTCTATAAACTCAGAACATTTCAATAGAAACACCCAAAATGTTGCTCAGATGCAAGTTGCATGTCTCCCCTATCTTCCGGAGTAACATAGTAACTTCATGAGGGGTTATATTTGCAGCTGTGGCTTCTTAAACACAATGTTGTGACGTCAACGCTTAAATGGTTAATTTATAGCCCCATTCCCATCTGTACCGGGTCGGCCCGGGCCGGGTAGCGTAGGTTGTTTACATATCTGGGTGGCCTGGTATTTTTCCGGGCCAACCAAGGCTCATTCTCAGGCCTCTTCTCGAGGGGGTCTGCTTCAGGCCGACCAGGCCCAACACACCCACTGCTGACAGCAAATTCACACCTTCCATTAGAGCAAGCCTCTGATTGGTGGGTAGAATTAGCCCACATGGGCTTAAGGCAAGGATGTGTGGAATCAACCGGGCCAGGCTGGGGCCGACTGGGGCTACCCGGCCCGGGCCGACCCGGTACAGATGGGAATGGCCCATTACAGTCCTGCTAAAGCTTTGCTTTCAGTTATTGACGTAATTTCTTAGAGTTTTTGGCCTTGGTTTCCTCATATTTGGTTCCAGTCAAGACTTTTTATTTTGGTGCATCCCCAAAATACATTTGTTTTTAAATGATCTGATTTTCTTACCTAAAGTTTAGATTCACTAAACAAAAGCAGGTTTTGCAGGTTCCGAAATGCACGGATGAAACTCGGCTTTGTTTCTGTTTGAGAGGAATTCACACCAAAGAAATGTTGGTTTTTACTCATTTTAGAATAAAACTTTACTGTGATCATTTATCTGGCTTTATTTTATGCTACTCATAAATTCAGTTGGAGAAAAGTTATTTTATTATGTGATGTTTAATTCCCAGTTAATGCTGCCTGGCAGACTGGTTTTAACGTTTGGTCTCATTTATAGTCTTTACATGAAATTGAAACAACTAAAGATGTCACTAAAAACGGGAAAATTATATTCTTTATTTCTTTATGTTATGCTTGCTGAAGCTAGCTATATACATACATGCATACATACATACATACAGTATATATGTATGTATGTATGTATGTATATGTATGCATACATACATACATACATATATACAGTATATATGTATGTATGTATGTATATGTATGCATACATACATACAGTATATATGTATGTATGTATGTATATGTATGCATACATATACATACATACATACAGTATATATGTATGTATATGTATGCATACATACATACAGTATATATGTATGTATGTATGTATATGTATGCATACATACATATATATATATACATACATATATACTGTACATACATGTATGCATATATATGTATGTATATATGTATGCATGTATACATACATGCGTACATATATACATACATACATACATACTTATGTATATATATATACATATGTATATGTGTATATATATATATATATATATATGCATGTATGTACAGTATATATGTAAGTATGCATGTATTTTTATATATATAGGTACGTATGTACGTACATACATACTTACATATATACATGCGTACATTTATACATATGTACGTACATGCATATATAAATATATATATATATATATATACATATATACATATACATATGTACATACATACTTACATATATACATGCGTACATACACGTATGCATATGTACGTGTAAAGGATGGGGGTATACATATATATGCATACGTGTATGTACGTATGTATATACATGTACATACATGTATGCATATATACATACATACGTACACACACACACACACACACACACACACACACACACACACATACCAAGAAGATCTACAGCACTGATATCGGAATGTCATTCAGACTTGAGAAGTGTGGTCGGACGGTGACGAAAGGTAAGGTGGTCCACTCAGAAGAGGTCTCCCTCCAAGAAGGAACAATAGCAGACGTTGAGGACAGCTACAAGTACCTCAGTATCCCACAAGCAAATGGCAACCTCGATGAAGCTGGAAGGAAAGGAGCCACAGCCAAAAACCCAGCTGACCAAAGGAAGAAATGCAGACCGCAGATGTTAAGACACAGTAGCTCCTAGCCATGCATGGAGGGATCCATCCCAAACCCAGCACCCTGATACTGTACAATTGCCGTTAGGAAGGTGGCTGAGGACTAGTGAGTGTGAGAACCACTGTCCAGGACGAAACATCCAAGATCCATAAGTACATCAAGGATAAGGTTCCCACAGATGACGTGCTCAGTGAATGTCTCAGACAATGGTGAACAGAGGAGGAGATGCTGGAGATACCATCATGGGAGGAATAACCCCTACATGGGATGTACCACCGACAGATAACTGGCTGCACAGGAGCAGGCCCTGAACAGAGCAACAGAGGCCAAGATCTACCACACCAGACAAGACCCAAGGTGTAGGTTATGCAAAGAGGCCCCTGAGACAGTCCGCCACATAACTGCAGGGTGTGAGATGCTGGCAGGGAAAGCTTCCATGGAATGCCACAACCAAGGAACATCTGTGCAGAGTATGGACTGGAAGCCTCAAGGTCAAGGTGGGTGACACCCCCTAAGGTGGAAGAGAACGAGAGAGCCAAGCTTAAATAAATGCATGCTAATAGCGACAAAGGAACATGTGAGAGAAAGTTTTGGTTTATTTTCTGTGGATTTTAGTTGAAAACAGCAGCACCCTCTGCTGGAGGAGCTGAGATTACACCAGATAAACACGTCTTTGGATTGAAGAAGAAGAAAATATCATTTCTATAGCGCCTCTCAAGATAAAAATCACGAGGCGCTTCACGAAAACAAAAAAAAAGTAAAAATATGAAAAAGCATTTAGAAAATGTTTAAAATACATTTAAAATGAGCAAAAACAGACAACTGTGATTAAAAAATGTTAAGAAAGAGAGAGAGTGAACAGGAAAGAGGGAAACCAGTGGATCCTGAGGAAGGTGGAATAGGTGGGGAGAGCAGAATAAAGAGAGAGAGGTGAAGAAGGTCATACAAAAGCCAGCTTGGACAAGTGAGTCTTCAGCTGCTTTTTAAAGGAGACCACTGAGTCCACTGATCTCAGGCTCAGGGGGAGAGAGGTCCAGAGTCTGGGGGCCACAGCAGCAGATGATCTGTCACCTTTGACCTTTAGCCTGGTGCTGCACAACCAGTAGGCTTTGATCACTGGACCTCAGGGACCTGCTGGGGGTGTAGGGACTAAGAAGATCACCAATGTAAGATGGTGCTTGTCCATGTAAGGCCCTATAGACCAGAACCAGGACCTTGATCCAATGTGTAGACCCCATCGTCTCTGTTCATCGTCCCATATCACCGTTTCCTCATCTCTATAGCTTCCTTTATCCATCTTTTGTATTTCTGTTGTTCTGTGTTGGATCGTGCATGGGACTGCATCATCGGAGAGCGGGCAGCAGAGGGCGACAACGTCCTCTGCTGCCCGCAGATAAACGGAGTAGGAAGTGACGCCACCATCAGCGTCAGCTCTGAGAAGTTTGCAGCCGCAAACGAAACGTCAGCAAGGAGAAAAAAAACCTTATCCGTGTTTAAAAAATAACCAAAAATGGAATTTGAAGACAAACACAGCAAGAACGCACAAAAGATGTAAAAGTCATAATACATTAAATGGAGTAGCGTGAACGAGACTGAGCGCGCTGTTGTCAGAAGCAACAAGTAAGGACTTGGAGGCTGCCAACATGGCGGCTGCGTCAGTGATGATGACATAATCATAAGCCCTACTTGAGGTAGCTGAAGGAGGCTATGAAATCATGGACTGATGGTGACCTGGCCTTGTTGCTACTGGACATCTAAGTAAAAACATTATTTGTCCAACAATGTAAATTTTTTAATTTGTGGCTTATTTAATATCAGAGCTTGCTCAAGTTATTGTTAGCGTGCTGTTAGCGCTAGCTACAGCAGGCTGCTGCAGTAGGGCAGAGGAGCAGGAAACTGTTTAGTGTTACTTCAAACTATTTGAACAGAATACAATCCATCCATTATATGAACCCGCGTGTCCACGCAGGGTCGCGGGGGCACGGCTGCCTATCTCCAGCAGTCAAATGATAAATGACCTGCACTTGTACAGTGCCTTTCAGAGTAAGGACTCCAAAGCGCTTTACACTACAGTGTATCATTCATCCATTCACACACTAATGGTGATGAGCTACGATGTAGCCACAGCTGCCCTGGGGCGCACGCACACACTTACACACACACTTAAGGACAATTTAGAGAGACTGTGAGATGAAGCCGGGACACCCGGAGAGAACCCGAGTAGCAGTAGCTCAACAGGTTGAGCGGGTTGTCCAGTAATCGGAAGGTTGCAGGTTCGATCCCGGCTCCAGAACGAGAATTCTGCTGGTGGTGGTCGGAGGGACCGGTGGCGCCTGTGCTCGGCAGCCTCGCCTTTGTCAGTGTGCCCCAGGGCAGCTGTGGCTACACCGTAGCTCATGACTGATTGTGAAGCGCCTTGGGGGCTTTTAGAACTCTCAGAAGGCGCTATACAAATACAGCCCAATGGACTCCAGATGTGTGTGAATGGATGAATGATACACTGTAGTGTAAAGTGCTGTGGAGTCCTTATTCTGAGAGGCGCTATACAAGTGCGGGTCATTTATAACTTAAGCCATGCATGCAGAAAGACCCCAGGCCGGAGCGTGAACCCAGGACCTTCTAACCACCGTGCAGCCACAGAGGACAATATTATAGTAAAATAAGTCGATGTCCTCTTCAGACAGAAACCCTTACAGGGAAAATCATTTATGTGTGGGGCGACGGTGGCACAGGAGTTAAGTGCTCGCCCCGTAATCGGAAGGTTGCAGGTTCGAGCCCCGCTCAGTCTGTTGCTGTCGTTGTGTCCTTGAGCAAGACACTTAACCCACGTTGCCTGCTGGTGGTGGTCGGAGGGACCGGTGGCGCCAGTGCTCGGCAGCCTCGACTCTGTCAGTGCGCCCCAGGGCAGCTGTGGCTACATCGTAGCTCATCCCCACCAGTGTGTGAATGTGTGTGTGAATGGGTGAATGACTGATTGTGTTGTAAAGCGCCTTGGGGGGTTCCAGGACTCTAGAAGGCGCTATATCAAATACAGTCCATTTACCACTTATGTGTTGAAATGAAACACTCATGACGGTTGGATTACCCAGAATCTTTGTTTATCAGAAAACAAGATTTCTGCAGGTGAAATAAAACATCTCAGCAGCTTTCGGTGCCTCGGCTCACTTTTCATCAGAGGAAATTGAACTTTCTAGAGTGTTTCCACCATGGGCGTAATTTTGACTATTTCCAAAGTCAAGTGTTGACCCCTGCACTTTTGACCATCCAAACCCAATATTACGCTATATTAAACTGACATTGGTTGAGCTCAAGGACCAAGTGGAAAACAACTGTTTGTGTTGAAGCCTGTTTCCCATTAGAACATACTGTAAAGATCCCCCCCCCCCCCCCCCCCCACACACACACACACACACACACTTCTAAAGTGAAAATTATGGCCATGGTTTCCACAAAGTTGGAACTTGTGGAAAACTTCAGTGACAGAGTTTAATTTGACCGTTGTGGAAAACGGGAAACATTCAGCTACCAATCAGCGGTGAGGTGACTCTGAGCTCGTGCTGATCAAGTCTCGCATCTAAAAACACACAAACACAAATAAACAAAGAGAATCTGAGAAATACGACACACAGGAATCAGTCTCTTCAGCGTGAGGCGTTCTTCCAGTCGGAATGCTGCAGCCTGAAGAGAAAACTCCTCCCCTCTTCCTCCTCACTGAGCTTCCTCCTCTCACTTCTCCGATGTCATCGAAGTGACTGGAAAACAAAAACAAACTGCTGTGAACTTATTTCATGACTTTGTGCTTTCATGTGTAAAATATCTAAATAAATCAGGACATCAAAGGGTCTACGGTATGATAATTTAAGCTTTATAACGAAGGATTTCTGCTCTATCGTATTAAACGGCATTCGTCTTGTTTTTAAAAAAAATTACTGATGTTGGAACTAATAAAATTATCTTCATCAAACCAAGCAGCCAGACTTCTCAACCCCACTCGATTTCTATTGTGCATTTAGACAACTCTCATTGACCAAAGCGCAGCACACACACACACATTATATACATACATATATATATATATATATATATTTTTTTTTTTTTTACGCTTCACAATATATTTATAGCTAAAGTATGTTAGAATGTTGTTAAGAGGCACGTAAAAAAGGTTTTACGGTAATTTGTGTTCCAGATTTGCTATAGCAACTTTAAAGTTGTTGAGCCAAGAGTACATACAGGAAAAACTCTCCAGTGTTTTTATGTCAATGAGGGGGTTCCTCACGGAGCCTTTCTCGGCCCCTAACTTTTAAATGTTCACATTACAGTGAGATGTTGCAGCTACCTGTTCTGGATCAGTCAGGTGGAGTTGGGCTTTCAGTACACCAGACAACAGCAGGGTAGGTGGGGTGTTTTTTTTCTTTTGTTCAGGTCAGGTTTATGGTTGACAAACACTAAAGCCTGAGTCATGCTTCTGCGTCAGCGCGGAGACACGCAACGCCATTATCCGTCCATGCTGGAGAGCCCCGCAAGGACGTACGGAGTCTCTTTTCTAAACATCCGTCCGTCGAGACGGAGAACGCAAGCTTGTGATTGGTCAGGGCACTGCTGTCGTCTACACCGCCGCCATTGCACCCTCAAAAACATAAAGAGAGCCGAGGATAACTAGCGGCAGACACGGAGCAGCTTGAAGAATACCTCACGAAAAAACTCTAAAACATGAACGTTTAATTCCTCCGTGACTGGAGGAGTGAAAAGATGCGCAGCAAGCGTTTTATTTGTGGACGGAAATGACAGGAAACGTGGGTTTAGAGGTGGGGAGAGCATGAAGAGGTGGAGACGGATGAGAGACAAATCTGTCTGTGTTAAAGTCTCTTATATACAAAAAACACAATAGAAACACACGATCTTGGACCGATACATGACAGGATACCACAGAACAGCGCTGCGCCCTCTGCTGTCCTGGTGGGGAATTGCTTTGCAACGCTCTCCAGGAGACGGAGAAGTATGAGAGCAAAACGTCTCCGTCCGTCCATGCGTGTCTGTCCCTGTTGGAGCTGACGGAGAAGCATGACTCAGGCTTAAGGAGGAAATCTACCCTCTCTCTCTAGCATAACATCAGCCCTTTCATCAATACCCTGTTAGGCCTGAAATCAGCTGACTTACCAAACTAGTTAACCCAGGAAAAGCTGAAACAGACAACAGAGAGTGTAACGTTACACAAATAAGGTAAACAAATGCGTGCATGAAGGAAGGATTAGCACCTGGGAGGGTTTCTAACTTTGTCTCATCCTCGAAACGCATTTTCTGATAAACCCATTTTTTGTGTGTAATGGAACAAATTCTCTAACATAAAACAGCAAATATTACAAGCAATAAAACGGTTTGATTAAAGGGACACTTTGCAACTCTTTGACACTTTTAAATAATTTTCTTGAGCCAGTATGTGCTAAAATGACCCCTTCCAGGGCCAGTGGCGCCCCCCATGGCCAGAATATTGCACTTGCCGCATCACAGATCCCGGGCCGCTCTGTTGGGAAAGAACTGAGCTGACCTACCTGGCGCTGCTGTCCGGCTTCAGCACGTTTCCTGCATGTTTTAGATCATGAACAAGGCTGACTTGTTTAATTTAGTGGTGAATCACTCCTGTAGACACTAATGAAGGCTGGGAGACATTCCAGATGTTAGATTAAGGAATTAAAAATACAAACACACAGAGAGGAGATAGGTTTTGGTTTTGCTTTTACAAACGGACAATAGGGGGTGCTAAAAGCAAGCAAAACTTCCTAGTCCCCCTTTAATTAACAACGGACCTTATTAGTGTGAGCTCAATGGATAAAAATATTGGAATGTCAACAAACATTTACCAATACCCCAGATTTAGAGCTGGCTTTCTGTTAGCTATAAAATAATTATGCATCAAATCTCTTGAACACAAATCTACCCCCCAAATGAAATCTACAAACACAAACATCAGTTTGTAGTGGGCTCTCAGGAGCACAGCTGCATTAAAGCTGCACTTACTAGATACAGCACAGTAGGACTGGTGCAGATTAGCGATGGGAACTAAGAGAACCGGTTCTTACGACTCGGCTCACTAAAAGGAACCGGCTCTCAAACGGCTCCTCCATTTTTTAAAATTAATTTATACGCAGAAATGATGTAAAATGCATGTGAAATTATTGACCGATCTACAAACTTGCATTAAATCAATCGTCTATTATTTAAAAGGAGACTAGGCAGTTTTGGCTTGTTTTTAGCATCCCTGGTGTCCGTTTGGTAGAGCCAAAAACAAAACGTCTATCTGTGGGAAGCGTCTCCCCAGCCTCATCAGCGTCTACAGGAGGGATTCGTCACTAAATCAAGCATATCAGATGTGTTCATGATCTAAAACATGCAGGAAACCTGCTGGAAGCAGCCTGCAGCGCCAGGTATGTCAGCTAAACAGCGGCCCGCCACTCTGAAGTTGCAAGTGTGATATTCTCGGGGCAGCAGTAGCTCAGGTGGTACAGCGGGTTGCCTCATTATCGGAGGGTCATGGGTTTGATTCCAGCTCCCACCAGGGGTATTCTGCTGTTGTGTCCTTGGGCAAGACACTTCACCCAACTTGCCTGTGTTGGTGGTGGACAGAGGGGCCGACAGCGCCAAATGGCAACCTCGCCTATCAAACCGCCCCAGGGTGGCTGTGGCTACAAAGTAGCTTACCATCACTGGCAGTGTGTGAATGTGTCTTTGAGTGTCCTAAACAAGAGCCATATAAGTTTGATGATTATTATTATTATTCTGGCTACAGAGGGCGGTGGGTCTGAGTAACCTTTCATTAACCCTGTAAAGACTCGTTTAGCAATAACTGGCTCAGGGCCACTAGTGCAGACTGGTCCAGACTTGCCTACAGGGTATCTGCAGGTTTAAGGGAGCCAAATTTAAGACTCTTTAAGACCTTTTTTAAGGCCACTTTGACCAAATTTAAGCTATTTTTAAAAATTTAATTTAAGCTATAATTTCCAGCTATTGCCTGGAACCGGTGCTAACCACGTCGCGAACGTGGGATTAGCCATCCAGTTACCATTAAACTTGCACTTCCCCATGGCGCAAGCTCCCACTAGCTTAACTAGCTAATGTGCTCATCTAAAAATAGCCCCCTTTCACAACCAACTGAATGTGTACGGTTCCGCTTACGCCAACATCGTACACAAAAAACGCTGAAAATGAAAATTTTATAGAAATAAAAGAATCTTGTTTGTTGGGTCTTTGGTAATTTAAGACCTTTGGAAACTGTATTTAAGGATCATTTGTCATTTTTAAGGATTTTTAGGGCCTTAAATTTGGAAAAGCTAATTTAAGACTTTTCAAGGACCCGCGGATACCCTGTGCCTAGACTGGTGGTGGTCGGTGGCACCTGTGCACAATGACAGCCTCGCCTCTGTCAGCGCGCCCCAGGGCAGCCATAGCTACGTTGTAGCTCATCACCATCAGTGTGTGAATGTGTGTGTGAATGGATGAATGATACTCTGTAGTGTAAAGCGCTTTGTTTGGACTCCTCTGACTCTGAAAGCCGCTATACAACTGCGGGTCATTTATCATCATTATCACTTAAACTGGCCTAAACTGGTCCAGACTGGCCTAAACTGGTGTAAGGATCTGCTTACTCTTTTATCGTTTTCTCTCAGCTCTGACGGAGCAGCTTTTGGTGCTTGTATGGAAGAACTTGGTAAACTCTTAGTTTCAGGCTGAGGGACCGGCGGTGCTGGCGTCACCAGAGCTTTATTCTTCACCAGCGTTGAAAGAACTTAGGAGGCAGGAGCAGATGGAAATCGTTAACCTCCTCTAACAGCGGTGAAGGCGGTTTACGGTTCGGACCGGCTCTACCTTCTCTGGTGAGATTCTCAGCTGCGCTCATGGCCTTCCCACTGAGATCACTGACCATGTTGTCCACTGCGGCCTCGTGACGAAGGAAGGCGGGACGAACCACTTTGTTGTAAATGATCTGGGAGCCGTTCCAAGACACTGGGGCCATGCACCACAGCAGGAACAAACACTGGAGGCATACGACACAAAACCAAACATGAATTCAATCTACTGGCTGAATAATGAGTCCAGTGGTCAATGCAGCCCGCAGGGTTGCACAAATCATGGCAGGAATTAAAATGTGGTAGCATACATTGCCAAAGATTTAAATTTGAATGGCAGCAATGTTTTTCTTGGCATCCACACAGAGTTTGAGTTCTCACCTTAAAGGCGTAATAAAATGGGAACCAGTAGAGGAAAATATCAGAGAAGAACTCTCCCAGGCTGAAGACGCCGTACACCACCCAGTAAGTCAGCCACTTTGTGTCATCTTCTTTGCACGGACTTTCAATGGCTTTGATTCTGCAGGAAACCAGTGTTTTAAAGGAGGTGTTAGTGGGAGTCACACAGCCTGGAAAAGTAAGGAACCTTGGTGTTATCTTTGACCAGGACATGTCATTCAAATCCCACGTTAAACAGGTTTGTAGGATTTCCTTCTTCCACCTTCGGAATATTTCTAAGATTAGAAGCATCCTTTCCAGGAGTGATGCTGAAAAACTAGTTCATGCATTTATTACATCAAGACTGGATTACTGTAATCCATTACTCTCAGGAAGTCCACAGAATGTAGTTAAAAGTATTCAGCTTGTCCAAAATGCTGCAGCTAGAGTTCTGATGAGAATTAAAAAGAGAGATCACATCTCTCCTATCTCCTTGGGTCAACCTAAATTCATGATTGCTTGTGTCACTTCCTGCGGTAAGGCGTTTAGCGTCACTTCCTGTTTTCAGTCTTGCTCCGTGTAGCTTCGGAGTTTGGGGCACGCTAAAATTGATTACATTTCTCGGTACTGGGGCATTTCTGAGTTATTGTAGCACATAAGCACGCTAAAACAAACATTTTCTATTGTTCCACCTAACTTTTAGGGAACCATTTGAGTTTGCACGCAGTTTATTTGGTGTTGAACGGGTTGCTCGTCCAGTTAGCTTAGCCTCAGCACGGCTATGGCTACTTCTGTCTGCTTCTCCGTCTCCTATCTCTTGCTCTCTGTGTCAGATGTTTAGTTACTCCTCTGCCTCCTTTAGCGATCATGGTACGTGTAATAAATGTTGCATTTTTGTAGCTTTGGAGTCGAGGGTGTCGGAACTGGAGGCCCGACTCCGCGCTGTTGACAAGCCCGTAGATAGCCGTAGCTACTTAGCTAGCGCGGGGCTAACTAGCTCAGAACCACCCCCTAGTGGTCCGCCAGCAGAACCCGAGCAACCGGGACCTCAGGCAGGCCGGCTGGGTGACGGTACGCATGAAGCATAGAACCCAGCCCGTGGGCCACCACCAACCCGCTCGGTCACGCACCCACTGACAACTCGACTCTGATCATTGGCAGCTCCATAGTCAGAAACGTGGCATTAGAGACTCCAGCAACCAGAGTTAAATGTTTACCTGCGGCCATTAAACCTTACCTGCTGGCTAAGGATAAGCATAAATACAGTAAGATTGTTATTCACGCTGGCGGTAACGACACCCGGTTACGCCAATCGGAGGTCACTAACATTAATGTTGCTTCGGTGTGTAAGTTTGCCAAAGAGTCCATATTTTCTCTGGCCCCTGCCTGATCGGACCAGTGTCACGTGACCCTGTGGTGTTCGCACCTGAACTGACCCGCTCTGACCTACACTGACTTGTATAAACTAGCTGCTTCTCCCTATATTATTATGATTTTATTGTGTTTATCTCATTTTGCTTATCATTTATTTTTCTTGCACCGCAGCAGTGTCCTAATGTTGTGATTCTCACATGTATGGCAATAAAACCTGATTCTGACATGTTTAGTGAACCTGTTCAGATTTACGCGAAGCAGAAGGACGGAGTGCGTTTGGGCCACGGGTGAAATGTTCCTACTAAGTGAATTTATTTAATTATAACATTTTGGACACACTGGTCAGTTTACTGACACCATAGATGTGTGTTTATGTACATATCTATGGTTTAGACCGGTGCTAGAAGTGCAAAACACACACGGAAACTTCAAGAAACTGCACAGCACACCGCTGTGAGTCGTGTGGCAGTGGTTATGATGCAGAGGGACAACATTGTTTAATTTTTTTTTAGATCTTTTATCATTTCTGTTTAGATTTGAAAAGAAGTCCATCTTTACATTTAGAATTGGCATCCAGACAACAAATGAATTCAGTTAAATAAAATACATTTTGATTAAATATTCATTATTTTACAAGCACAGAGAGCCACATCTGATGGATGGCAGAGCCGCAGGTTGCTGACTCCTGGGCTAGGTTATCCAGAGTTATCTCTGTAGTTATGCTGCTATAGGCTTAGACTGCTGGAGGACACACTGACCACTTTCCACACTCGACTGCTTTATTCTACAGTCTGCTCTTTAACTGTATTATTTCCTGCTATTTCAGCTGTTAACTTTATTTTCTCTCTAAGTGTTTTTCTCCCCAGAAGAAGCTACAACGATGTTCTGCTGAGCTGTGGTGGCCTCATGGAGGGGGCCATCGTCTAGCACACTGCTGCTAACCACTTAAACATTCTCCCTCTCCTGATAACAACTTTTTACTCTCTTTGACGTTGGATGTGCTACTACTAGTTTACCCGTTTAATTATAGATCCACTAGGATAAATACAATAAAGTTTATCTCTCACCTAATAGAATATTTACTAAGAATCACAATGTTGTGTGTGTGTGTGTGTGTGTGTGTGTGTGTGTGTGTGTGTGTGTGTGTGTGTGTGCGCTCTGTCTTCTCCATCCCCAGTGAGTCGTGGAGGATGGCTGCTTATACTGAGCCAGGATCCTCTGGAGGTTTCTTCCTGTTAAAAGGGAGTTTTCCTCTCCACTGTCGCTAAATGCTTGTTTAGTATGAGGATTGCTGTAAAGACCTGACACTAGTCAGTGACTCGATGCGACCTGCTGGGTTCCTTATATAGAAAACTTGTTACTGATTGGCTTAATGACCTGACCTGTATTGTTTACTGCGTGCAGGTCCTTGAGACGACGCTGGTCGTGGTTTGGAGCTTTATAAATAAACTGAACTAAATTGAAAAATCAGCAGATGAGTGCAACAATTTAGGGTAGTAACTCACGAGTAATAGGCCGGATAGGCGAAGCCGATAAGATTGCAGAGAAGTGAGGCACCATATCCGTACACCAGGTAGAGTCCAGTCAGTGAGACGGCACCTGCAGGCAGAAAGACATCAGGTCCACTCATGGAGACCTAAAGTCTGACTCATTGTCTGCTTAAGTCCAAACCTGTAGTTTTTTTAAACTCATTTAGCTTTAGAAAAGTTCTGTTTTATCATTAAATAGATCATGATTAGATGAGAAATCTAGCAACAAGTCCCAGTGACCCTGTTTCCAGAACTCATGTCATGAGCAGCTGAACTGAGTTTCCTTGGTCGGGCAGCCGGGCTCAGCCTGAGAGACCGGGTGAGGAGCTCGGACATCCAGGAGAAACTCGGTGCAGCTGCTGCTCCTCCGCTGACAGAGCTCTGAAATGAGGTCAGGATTCTTCCTGTATGCCTTCCAGGTGTTATTCTGGAGGTATTCCAGGCATGTCCTGCTGGGAGGCGGCTCCTGGTTCGACCCAGGACACGGTGGAGAGATTATCTCCATGTTGGCCAAGAAAACGCCCGGAGGTCCCACTGGTGGAGGCTGCTGGAGAGGCTGGGGTTTCTCTGCTGGAGCTGCTTCCCTGTGACCAGGATGAGTGAACAAAAATGGACAGTTTGCAGAGTTCTCCTAATCACTGAGGATGTGTGTTCTGCTCACAGCGTCTGTTTTCATCAGCAAACACAAGTTTAAGCCTCAGTCTGCTCGTCTGTGTGGATGTTTCTCACTGAACCTCACGTGATGCGGTTTTCTCCCAGTGAGGTTTACAACATGACAGCTCTGCCAACACCAGTGAAGGTTCCTGTGAACCAAAAGCTGCTGAGAAAAGATGATGATGATGAAAGTCCAGTTTTGAGGCACAGAACCACCAGTGGGAAACAAACCTGGACGATGAACAGAAACCGTTTAGAGACTCGAGCCGAGGACCGGGTGTGTGGAAGAAAGCTCCTGCAGCCAGAGTCCCAGCCCTGCCGCCGGTGCAGAACAAAACCCCGGAGGAAGTTGAGGACCCCTCCTACCTCTGATCAGCTCACGCTGCTGTCCAGTCATGGAGGCCATCCTGCTCTGCTGCTCGTCTCTCTGGATAATCAGCCTACGCTCGGAGGGAGACAGCAGGCGCCAGGCACCGCGCTGACATCACACCACCCATCAGCTCACGAGAGCAGGACGAGCCAGTCTCACACGCTGGGGAACATCTGGAGCACCAACTTTACCAGGTGAACAGTTACGGCCTGTTCTGGCCCTTCAGATTCAGACCTGCGGCGTTTGGTTTTAATTCCTTTTAGAATTAAATATAAAAATGTTCAGTTTTGTTTGAAGACGTCTGGTTGGAAATAATCCCAGTGTGACTGATGAGTAAGGAAGTCTTTCTGGTGTTTGGTATCGGACGTCTGACGGGACAGGCGTGCCCCCCCCACCCTCCACCCCCACACACACCCCGGCTGTTGATGTAGGGCCATGCTTCGTCATTTTATGTTGAAATTTTCTACTAATCTTTTGATTACAAATGAAAGAAATCACCGTAAAACAAACTTTGGATTTTTTAAGGAGAATCCTCCCAACTCTTCTGCCCGGTTTAACATTACGACTCATTAAGATTTCGTAGCAAAAACCAAAAGAAACAGACTGAAGCGGCACTCCTGGTGTCAGGCTTTTATTCCTTTTCTTTTGATTTCAGCTTCAATACACTGGGTTTACTTTATTTAAGATAGACATCAGGCACATTAGTATAACTGTTCACACTAAGCAGTCAGCTCTTTAATAATAATAATAATAAAAAAAACAACACAGCAAAGTCAGATTTCACCCGAGATCCAAAACCAAACATTACAGCACAAAGCTCCGAACTTTTCTGTGTCTTCTGATTCTACATCTGAAAAACCAACACCCCCCCACCCCCCAGATGTCACCACGCCAACTCCTTTCTGTAGAGCTGTGCACACCTTTAAAGCAACCAACTACACGTGTGACACTTTGCACTAAAACATACAGAGAAAGATAAAAATCTGTTATAAAGACACGGGTTGGAATAAAATCATGATTTAGCGCTCAAGCACAGGAAAAGCAGGACGCTGGTTTAAGAGCAGAGAAATGACTGAATTCGGAAGGCGTTCGGTCTGATGGACGCTCAAAAACAAAAGCCTATACTCGCGTCAGCAGGACAGACGAGCTGGTGCTCCAGAACAGGAAGTGTTTACAGGAACCCGAAGCAGAACGTTAGGATTTCACACACGAAAACGTTAGTAAGCTGCTGGTGAACCGTGTCGAAATCAGCAGAAAGTCCACAATCACAACATGGAATAAGGCAGCTGAGATTTTGCATAGTTCATGTATAAAGTTCAAAACGTATTTTGACCAAAATTAAATGAGAAATCGTATGAAAATCATCAAAAGCCTCCTGGAATTACTAATCTGTTAAATCTGCTCTTTCCTCTCGTCTACGTTACGGAAAGGTTCGGCTGCTCGCCCCTCTGGCTGCCGTTTCTACCGAGGTCGATGCTAAGATTAAAGCTAATCTGAAGAACTGGTCCAACCAATAAAGCTCCCTCAATCCTAAACTCCTGGATTAAGAACGTGCGTTCTCCTCCAGCTAGATGCTCTCCATGGCTTTGAACTCGCTCAGAGCCTGCACAGGGTTCACGTGCTTCTTCTGAGAAGACCTCTTGACCTTGTTGGTCTGCCCGTCGTCCTGCTTCTCTCTCTTAACCAGAGGCTTCTTCTCGGGAGCTTTCATCTTCCAGGAGATGGCCGGCATGTTGAGGGACTCCATGGCCTTGGTCTTCTGGTATTTGGTGGAAGCCACGTAAGATGCCTTCACTGTGGACACCACGGCGTTCATCAGGTTCTTTGCAGCCTGAATCAGAGACATGGCGCTGTCCAGCCCAGAGACGACCAGTTCTCCTCCCAGGTTCTGGACCTCCGCTTTGACTTTGCTGCAGATGTTGAGCTGATGGCAATACAAGGAGATACGCTGCAGGTAGGCCAGCAGGTCCTGCTTGCAGGATGAGTCGGGACAATTGTCGGCAATGGTGCGGCCCAGTTTGTCCATTCTTGATCCGGTCTCGGCTATTTTTTTGGCAGCACTGATGACATCAGACGTGTTCTTCAGTGGCCCCTTTCCCCTGGTGAAGTCCGTCATCTCCATCATGATCATGCACATCTGCTTGGCTAACACGATGATGTCATTGCCGCTGTCATCCCACTTGGACACCTCTGCGTCCAGCTTGCTCTTCTCCTCCTGGAAGCTAGCCACCTGTTCAGCGATCTTTGCTTTCTGCTCCTGCGGCAGCTGAGCCATGATGGCGCGTGCGCTTTGGCCCTCAATGCGCTGGTCGTCCTCGGTCTGCACGCTGGTTTTGCTGCGTGTGTCAAAGTCTTCGGTCTCAAAGTCTGAATCGTCCAGTTCTTCTGGAGTTCTGATCATGAGGATAGCCTTGCGTATGTCCCGAATGCCGTCGTACACCAGACGAGACGCATCGATGAACTCGTTCTCGTCCACAGGCTGAGAGGGGTTTGTGCTTAGGGCCTCAACCGCAGACTCGATTTGTTCGGTGAACCGTGGCATGACCGTGTTGGTCAGGAGCTTGGTGGCCTCCAGAACCTTCTCCGTGTAGACCCCCGGTTCATAGTTGTCCATCTCAGAAGTGACAACATGAACGACTCTGGCGGCCCGGCCTCGAATAGCGCCGGCGGTGCGATCCAGACCGTCAACATCCTTCTCTTGAAGCGCGATGACACACTTATTCACGTCCTCTAGGATGTGGTTCTCAGACACACAAAGGAAGTCATCGATTGATGTTATGTCATCAACAGCATCAGTGAGGACACGGACCTGCTTCTCCCACTGATCTTTGAATGCGTCCATGTTGTCCTGGGCCACCTTACTGTGGGGCTTGGCAGCAAGGGCCAGCGCTGCGTTGATCACCTGGGGGCACAGGGTTTCCAGCTGGGATGCTGCCATGCGCACCAGTTTAACCCCCTCTTCATTATTGGAAATGGAGCACGCCAGGTTGGCTACCTCGATCAGCTTGTTGGCGTGTTCGCGAAAGACTTGAGCGTATTCCTTTACTTCCTTTTCGTTGCCATTCTTCGCGGCTTCGATCAGGACCAGGAGGGGGACGTTTGTCTCCAGGAACGAGTCCGAGACGTGGTCCATGACAGCTTTACGGAGCTGCCTGCGGAGGTCTCTGGTCTTCTTCGTCATCCTGTCGATGGCTGTGTTCAGAGCGTCGCTCCTCTCCTTCCTCCCCGCATTCCCCATGTACTCTGACAGGAGGTCCTGCAGAGCCTGGCGCACTGAGTTGCATTCAGCAACAATGCGCTCCCTGCGGTCATCGCGTGTGCAGGAAGAGTCAGCCATGAGTGCAGCTCCGCTGATGATGCTCTCCAGGCGCTCCTCGAGAGAAGGACGAAAGCGCTCCTCGCTGAATGCCAAGGGGTCCACAATGATTTGTTTATCAAAATTGTTGAGGGCATAAGCCAGCTCTCCGGCCCCTCCCGGCTGGCTCAGCGCCGAGTCTTCGGTGCTCGTGGCCTGGGCAGCGTTGGAGATTCCTGAGACCGCATGCTGGAGCTGCTTGTAGATCAGGTCACGGTTAGCCTTGTAGGCCGCCACATCAGGATGCTGCAGGCAGGCACAGGTCGCTTTGTAGAGCAAGGGGACGTTCCTTTGGAGCAATCCACGTGCAGCAGCCATTTGGTCCTTGTGCTGGACGTCCTTTAGCTCCTGCTGCCTCTTAGCAGCCATGTGGTTCAGCTTGTCCACCTCTGGGATCAAAGCCTTATACTGGATCCCCAAATCCTGCTCTGTTCCAGCGCCGCACACTTTAGCCATGCCATCTTCAACCAGCTTAAGCTGCACCAGGAGTTTGTAGACATCAGACATGTCTGCCAGGACCAGCAGATGTGTAACCGCTGAGAGGAGGGCCCTGGCGGCACGGACCATGGTGCCCCTCTTCACAGAGGAGCAGGGGTCTTCAACAAACTCTCCAGAAGCCTGGCGCATGGAATTACCTTGGTTACGGACATCCTCCACAGCCTCGGTCAGCTCTTCCTTGAGGAACTGACTTTCTTCTGCAATCTTTTCTCCTTTTTCTAGGAAGTTCTGGGTGGCCTTCTCCACTGAAGCAGCCAAAACATGAGCCTTCTTGGAGCGTCCCTTCTTCTTGTTAGATGGACCTTTGTTGCTGGAGTTGACCAGAGTGGTGACCTGGGCGACAAGCGGCTGAAGGAGCTTCTCCACTGCCAGAGTCCGGATCTCCAGACTCTTGGGGTCCCATTTAAAGTTGATGTTGGGAGTGTTGACGCTCGTCATCGTGTGGTTTTTACACAATCCGCTGAAGACGAACCGGAGTGCAAAAGTTCAAAATGGAGAACGTCCGGAATCCTCTCCTGAAAAGTTTTCCTCTCTTCTCGGGCTCCGTGTGACGTAGCTCTCGACTTTTGGCTGGCTTTGCTTCTTTTCGGGGGGAAAAAACAACCTCCACGCTTCAAAACAATAAGCGCCTGTGTAAAGTCTTCTGAGCGGTACCGAGGGAATAGTTTCGGTGTGAACCGTTTCGGTGAGGCAGACTCTCGCCCAACAATGGCTAAAGTGGAGTGGAGGAGGGGTGGGGGCAGGGCGGTGACCGAGTTTCCCAACTTCCTGGCAGCGGAGCGGGGCGGCGACAGGCTGCAGCAGGCCCGGAAGCCTGTTGGGAACCTTGTTTGGAACATTTCTGTTGGAACTGGGTGTGTCCGACTCCAGAGCCTGAATGCCCGAGAGTACGTGTCCTTGCTCGACCGATAAGACCGGCGGTCGGACGGTCTGGCCTCCCCCTCCACTGCAGCCTGTAGGTCCCGTTACCTAGCAACCGTGGCGGCAGCTAACAGCTAAAGCTAGCGATAATAGAGCAGCCCCCCCTCCCAGCAGCTTTACCTTCACCAGGTTTGTTCCTCAGGCTGGTGAACAACCTGGGTGAAGTCATCTAGTTTAGTCTACAAGCCTTCAGGACTTCCATGTTGACGTTAGTTTCAGGATGGTTGGTGGGTAAAGGCCACTAGAGTATTAAAATGTGGATAATTATGAACTATATACATTTTAACTACAGCAGGACCTGCTCTCATGTGGTTTTTACAACTCCTTAATCTGTTTTAAAGTGGGTGTAAAAGCTTTAAAAACAGACTTAAGTTGACAGTGGCATTAGATCTTTCCTAAATCTGTGAACCATCTGTAGTTTTTATTATACCCTGCTTTCTTTTAACAGAAAATAACTGTTGTTCTGCCGTGTAACATTCAGAAAGGGTCCACTTTGACCACATAGTGACCGGTCACTGAGACATCATTAAATACGCAGTAGTTCCGCTGTAAAGTGACACTACAGCAGGTTATGTTTTAAATTTAACAATAAAAACTATTTTCTCCCCGTTAATACATGTCAGCATGCACCATCCTGCACATTTCCCTCAGCGCTGGTGACATTGTGGCCTTGGAGGATGAGCGAGCGATGCTGTAGGTGAGAGGCTGGTATGGAGGCAGTCAGCGGTCCAACCCACGACTTCTGTTAACTTATTTATGTAGGAATCCATGAAAAGAACATGCTGCCCTTTTAATTAAGAGTCACAATTGTTTTACTGGTGAATCCATAAACCATCTCCTCATTTCATTTTTGCTGAACATGTTTTAGGGATGTGACAGCCGTTGATCGAGCCAGCCTGTAGATGGAAGATGGAGTGGTCGTGCGAGGATGCCTCCCAAAGCGTTCTCTGCAGACCGCCCTGCACCATGTTCCACCCTTGAACCAGAAATGCCCAGCCCTCCATCCACGTCTGGGATCCTTCTGCAGCACGCCAACCACCTGCTCACTCGGTTTAAAGAAATGATCCAGGAAATTCACACGGGTTAATCAGTTAAGTTTATTTATAGCGCCAAATCACGACGAGTCATATGAAGACACTTAGCAAAGTACATCCTGCATGACGTGTACATAAATGTTCCATCCTTGCATCTTTTAATACTTGTCATTGATTATAAATAGTCTTGTCCCCTTACCATATTTTCATTTTATGTTTGTGTAATGTGTTCAAAAACATCTGTAAATAATAAAATGAATGATCAGATGAGTTATCAGTTAGTATTTGTTTCAATTGCAGCATGCAGACACCAAACCAGTAAATAACATTAACGTTATGCCAGTAGAAGGCCTCTCTCCCAGGAGGACAGCCAGTGAAAGCTGCAGCGGCGAGCCTCTCCTGACCCCGGACACCTGCAGTCCTGAACTGAGAAAATCAGAGATCACAGGTGACAAAAAGGCAACAGACACTTTTTTTACATTTATCCACACGAGAAGATAAAAATGATATTCTTCACACAAACTAGTTTTTTAATTGTAATAAGTGTTAAACTGTACTTTCACAGCAAAACACAAATGCACTGTTGTGGTCATGCGTAAACAGGTCCACTCTTCACCTCTAAGCTCAACAAAAAGCTTTTATTTGTCCCTAAAGCTGATGACGAGAAGCGTTTATCCTCAGAACTCCCCAGCCCAGTGAACCAGACCCAATTCCCGCCTTGCGGCTTTAATACGTTTAGTAGTAATGTTAGTAGTAATAGTAATAGTGGTAATATTTTTTTTTACGCTGGCATGCCAGGCTAACGACTGAATTTAACACCGGTGTCGGTGCAGGATCGGCTCGGGGTCCTTCGACTGCTGATGACGTCAAAGTAGTTGATTGGCTGAACATGAAGCTTACGGAAGTGACGTTATCACGTTATGATTTTGATTGGTCAGAAGAAATTTGCGGTCGTGGTCTTAGCGGTTGTAGTCCTGTAGTCCAAAAATCAACACTTTTTGGAGAAAATATGTTTGAATTTCTAAAGGAAATGTAAAATATAAGCAGATGATAAACGGTGACCCTCAAAAGCTCTTGATGGTGATGAAATGGGGCAAAATAGAATATAAGAACTTTATTGAAAGACACCAAGCAATATTTAGAGTCAAAGAATGTATTTAGATAACAACTAAGGAAATATACAGACGAACTCCACATCAATACTAACAGATAAGGCTTCACATACAAGAACTGTTCTGTTTGTCAGTCCGATGTTGGTTTTATGCAGTTTCACATTCTTTACAAAACAAAGATAATATGGTGTTTTATTAACAAATTACAATTATAAAGAAAACATTCAGGTGTTAACAAGAATTTATTAACAAAACTGCTGATGTCTTTCCAAAATGTGTGTGTGAAAGCAGGCGTGCAGATGGGGGAGGATCTGCCCCCCCCCCATCCCCCCCCCCCCCCCGATTCAGATCGACCCCGATCCGTCCCCCCTCCCAACTAAGGCCAGAAAAGAAAACAAAATAGGAGGCTTAGCGCTTGAAGCTCCTTTTTCCAATTACACTGAATGCAGCATGACGTAAACAAACACCGACTCCAGAGGCGCCAAAGTGGTTGCTGCTAGGATGCAGGATGAAGCGAAAAAGGCCATCAACGATTACTGCGTATTTAAAAAAGACCATCAGTGTAAGTAGGCGGGACCGATCTGTCTGTTTATGCATGTTGGTTCTAGTTTCAGTACGTCGTTGTCCGTGTTGGGACTTACTCGTTATAAGTGCCAAAGCCTCATTGCTGACTTTAACAAGTCTCATCTACAAATATGATCCCTTCATAAAAACTTAAAATATAATAGGAGATTTATATATTTATATATAAATAAAAACTTTCCACACAATGAAAATTCATAAATAACATAAAAATACGAAGGAACATCTGTTGGTCAGGCTGAAAAGTTTGGGAAACACTGCTCTAAGTGATAAGTGAATTTAGTTTTTTAAATATATTTCATGTGCAGTTTTTTTACGGCTTTTATGTTTTCTGTAAAGATCGATACGCTGAAAATCATTTAATGTTTTGCATAAAGCAGGAGGTTTTGGTTAGTAATTGATTGGGAGAATAACAAATGACTGAATTAAATAGTGGGGCGCCTCTGTCAGTGCGCCCCAGGGCAGCTGTGGCTACATCGTAGCTCATCACCATCAGTGTGTGAATGGATGAATGACACACTGTAGTGTAAAGCGCTTTGGAGTCCTTACTCTGAGAGGCGCTACACAAGTGCGGATCATTTATCATCAGGCAGAGTTTTGCTGCCAGCGTTCCGCTGCATAACGGCTTCAAACACGTATATAAATGTTAGTTTTTACGTAAAACGTTGGATGAAATTACACAAACTGACTGAGCTCTAGTTAAGGCGCTTGCAATAGTTTGTGTATGTGTACGTGCGTGTGGGGGGAGGGTACATTGGAACTTTGTCCCCCCCGTTTGAAAATCCTATCTGCGCCCCTGTGTGAAAGCCGAGTAATTTACAGTAATGTGACGTCATCGGCAGTCGAAGGACCCCGAGCCGATCCTGTACCGACACCGGGAGTCGAAAACTCGGGAGAATTTCACAACAACCTCTACATCCAAAATGGCGGCTCTCTGTATCAACAACCATAGACGTACGTGTTTATTTTACTAAGCACTTATTAGAGCGTTTAAAATCAAGGTTACATGTAGTGCTAGCAATTCTAAACCGAACATACTAAAAGTTGTGTTTGCATGTTGAACGGACAGCTTACAACTCTGTTATTGAGGAATCTACAAACCATGGCTACTTGGGAGGTGTGCGTCACCAATCACGACCTCTCTGACTAACTACCGTATGTATGTCGATGCTAACTACGCTAACAACGCGGGTAACGTGGGTGTGACGCCAGTACCAGTTCCGACCTCCGAGGTAAACCGAACGCACTAGCCTAGAGAATTCGACCAGATTCTTGTATAAATATTTATTTAGTCTGACTTGCCGGGCAACACGTACACAGAAATAACCACGAACCGCCATAAAGGCTCGTTTTGAGGGATTCCTGTCTAAAACATCATTCAAACAATAAATATATAAACATAAAATGTCTACAAACAGAACCGCTTTAAGTCTTTTAGTTTTCTACCGCTATCATTTAATAAACTTACCTTTAAAACTTCGCAGCGCTCCTGTTTCTCCTCTCTGTTGGAAACGCCAACGGACGGCGCGCATTGCAAAGCATGCTGGGATATCCTTGCGTGGTGAGCGTCATTTGGAATTGTGACGCGCTGGAGAGCGTAAAGCGTCGTCGCCATATTGGATAGGTCTCTTGGCAAAGTCAATGCAGGCTGGGCATCCAAGTAGGGAATTCAACATCTAACACAAAGTCAGATTAAGTAAAAATGTAGTAATAAATCGACATCAACATCAGAACATGTAAAGAAAAACAACAAAGAAGTAGCACTAGCTATTCTTTGTAATGTAAGGCCACCATATACGTAACACAGTAATTAACAAAGGCAGGAGCCAGTCATCAGTGCATTTGAGTAAATCTTCTACAGATCCTTTGTTCTTCTGATAACCGTTTCGAGAACTGTTTGGATTGTTAATAAAGTTTGGTCCTATGCCCGTTTTTGTGCAGCCTATGGTTGCAACAACCGGTGTACAATTGAAACCAGATCACATGGGATAACTTTTCCAGCCTACCTGCTGGGGTTTGATATTTGAAATATTTTTTTTATTTATATTTATTTTTTTAATTGTAATGCCATACCTTTGTGTCTGATTTTGTGAAAAAGCTTGATAAACTGTGTTTTACAGTTGGATAAGTAAGCACCTTCCTCAATAGAAATGAATGCACTCGGGGCGAATGGAGACCAATCTAAAATCGCGGCCAGCCACTACGGCAGCTCAGATGGGCAAAATGTCTTGTTTTTATCAGTTACGCCACCTGTCTCGTTTAAGACCGATCTTAAAGAGTAAGCACTTGGAATCAGTCATCCACGCTTTCGTCATCTCTCGCTTGGACTACGCTAATGCATTATTAGTTGGAACTCCTGTCTCTGCCCTGAACCGGTTGCAGGTTGTCCAAAATGCCGCTGCTAGGTTTTTAACAAACACGAGTCGACATACTGTAGCCATATTACACCAGTCCTGGAACATCTTCACTGGCTCCCCATCACATTTCGTGTGCATTTTAAGATATTGATGTTTGTTTTTAAAGCCCTACACGACCTAGCTCCTCCATATCTGTCCGACCTGCTGACTCCATATGTACCTACTCGTATGTTGAGGTCAGCTGACCGTCTACTGCTTTGCACTCCCCGGATGGCCTACAAATCACGAGGTGAACGTGAGTTTGTCCATGCTGCCCCCATGCTCTAGGACTCACTGCCCAGTACAGTCAGGCTGGCGTCCTCTCTGCCTGTTTTAAATGTCGTTTAAAAACCTACTTTTATGACTTGTCTTTTAGACAGTGATCCATGTCATCCTATTAGGATTTTATAGTTTTTATTGTTGTGTTTTATCGTCCTATTGTTTTTACTTTTGTTTTAATTGATCCTGCCTGTTCAGCACTTCGGTCAGCTCTCACGCTGTGTCTTAAACTGTGCTATAGAAATAACGTTGGCATGGTATGTTTACAGCCTGGTACCAGAACATGTTTTTGGTTTAAATGATCTAGTTTACACTCATGACAACTCTGAGGGGGGTGAATGTTTTTCTCACTCTTCTGTTTAAGTGTATTAAAAGTCTAAAATTCTGTATAATTAATGAGCCTCAGACCCACGTGACCACAGAGCTAGCTCCGTGGAAAGGCCTCAGTAGAGCCTCGGTCTCGCTTAAAAACTGTTCCGTCATTTTCCGTCTCTCAACTTAGACCATTAGTTGTAGCGTTTGTGTTCTTTTTTGGATATTTTTGTGCAATTGTTGGACAAAATGACTTGCTGTGGCATTAATTGCACTAATAGAGCGTCCAAGGAGTCTCCACTTCATTTTTTCGGTAAGTAAAATTATATTTATGTATTTTAGGTCACTGCCGAGCTGAGCTTAGATTTTAACATGTACTGTTTAACCATGACATTTAAATGTAATAGGGTAAAACCCAGTGCATTTAACATAATGCTGCACTTTAGAAAATGGGTTGAAATATAACATGTTGGTGGAGCTGGGTTCCCACTATCGGTATGGTCCCCTCCCCTCAGCGGCAGCTCGGCGCATCGCAGCGGCGCCTGTCTGCTGCGCGGCTGCCGGCTTGTGGAGCTCTCGGTTGGAAACCTCTGTGTTCCACCCGGTTTTACCCAGCGGTCAGCCTGGCACATCTCCGACTCAGAAGCTCCGGTGTTGTGCACAGTTTGCTAGGAAGCTACCTCTGTTAGCTTAGCTCCCCCCTCCGCGTTGGCTTTGGTTTAGCTTGTAGCTACATCACTGTTCGACGGGTGTCATCATTTGATCCCAGCCTTACAGCCCCACCTTCAGCTCCACCTCTTTTCCCTTTTATGGGATTGTCTGGGCGCGACGAGACGTGTGACACAATCAAAATGGCGGTGGTGGCCACCTCCCATTTCAAATTAAAAACTTCTCATACGAGCCTATGTACAGGAATCGTCCACTATATATATATATATATATATATATATATATATATATGTCGATGGTGTCAAGCTGGGAGGTATTGGGTCCCATTTTTTAAAAGTCTTTGGAATGACCCGATTGGGATTTGAACCCCCATCTCCCAATCCCAGGGCAGACACTAAAGTAAAAAAGGTAGCACAGTCAAATAAAAAAGTAGTTCACTGTAGGATAATTATTTGATGCTCTGAATGCTTTAGACAAAACAAATTTACTTAAATAATTGGTTGTTACAGAGAGCCAACTTCTCGATCGAGAGGAGCCAGTTAAGGTGGCTCGGGCATCTGCTTAGGATGCCTTCTGGACGCCTCCCTGGTGAGGTCCGACTGGGAGGAGATCTAAAGGAAGACCCAGGACACGCTGGAGGGACTATGTCTCTCTGCTGGCCAGGGAACGTCTCAGGATTCCCCCAGAGGAGCTGGCCCAAGTAGCTGGGGAGAGGGAAGGGTGGGCCTCCCAGTTAGACTACTGCCCCCGTGACCCATCCCCGAATAAGCGGGCCGAAAACGGATGGATGTTTGGTTGTTTGTTTGAAAGTTGTTAATAAAGGTTTTTATAAAAAGTAGCTCAGTGACCAGCATCCCTGCATGCATTGCGGTCGATCACGCAACACTCCCTTTTCCAGTTCAGCGATTATTTGCACACTTGTATACCGCACACTCGAAGCCTTACTGCACACTTCCTGCAAGTGCACTCTGCTTAGTAGACAGGGTTCAGAAGATTTCACAGATGTTTAGTAAGAATCAACAGGAGGAGAGGCTCCAGAGATGAATAAAAATGTTCAGGACAGCAGGACTTCATCTTGCTTGTCATCCCAGGAGTTTTCTAAGTTTGAGCAGAACGTTGTAGGGCACGGGCTGTAGCCAGAGCTCCTTAAAGGAAAAGCAGCTCACAAGACACTCCCGTAGTTTGGGATTTAAAACAGGAAGTGCATGATAAAGATTAGCCACTAAAATGTGGACTTCTGAAGCTGTGTCAGGATGGGACTCAGAGCCGAGTTGTAGGAAAATAAAGAGTTTCAGCCGCTTTAACTCCAGGACCTGCTGGGAACCTTCACCAGAACACGGTCTGGGGGAAGGCGGATCAACAAAAGGAAACGTCTAACGATGTCAAATTCAGAGGGTTTCTGTTTGAACCAAAACCAACAAACAGGAAATCAGATGCAACTGAAAGGAACATAAAAGTGAGATGAGGAGGCAGTTTAAAGTCCGATTATGCAGAATAATAAACAGAAGCTTTGGCTGCATCTCCTCACAGGAGGATTAACTGAATCCTCTTTTCTCGGACTCGTCCAGGCAGGTACCGTTGTGTCACACCTGGACAGAATCCACCCAGAACCACGGACACCTTTCATCACCTGAACACAGCAGGAGCTTCCTCACATACCCACAGCCAGGACCTTTTTCTTGATCCCCGTCTTTTCCTCCACCTTCCCCAGAAAATCCGTCACCACGTTCTTCTCGTTCAGAAACTTTTCTGCTCGGTCCTTGATGGAGGTGAGAACACCCAGCAGTCCCATGGTCTCCAACAACGTCCTCAAAGAGAAGCAGAGAGGAAAGGATCCTGGACCGGCAGCTGGCAGGTAGTAATCCTCTCACAGCAACAATCTGTTGTAATGAGGAGGTGGAGCGGTGAGGGAGGAGGTGCCTCGTGAGCATCCGTTAATCCCAAAATCATTCATTCAAAAGTCTCATTCTTAGATAGAAACATTAAAACTTCCCCCGATGATTATGTTATGGTTATATAGTTGTTTAAAGTTTCAGTCTTTGCCTTTTCTCCATTTCTCGTTTTTATTCTCCATCAAACACAAAACAGATTTACTCATCCTAAAGGCAAAGTTGTTCATATTTTTGAATCAGCATCTTGAAACAGTGAAATGTCACTCAGACCCCACCGCCCTCTGTGGCCAGGATACCTCAGAGTCCTGGGCCACCGCCTGTTGTGCTGCTGCCAGCATGTTTGTTTTAGATCATGGACACAGTTGTTTGTTTAATTTAGTGATGAATCACTCCTGTAGACACTAAAGAAGGCTGGGGAGACATTTCAGCTATTAGATTTGGGTGTTAAAAAGAAAAAGGCACAGCGAGGAGATTGGTTTCATTTTGGACCACAGATAATTAATAATGGACACTAGGGGGTGCTAAAAGCAAGAAAAACTGCAGAGTGTGCCCTTAAATGCCAGTTGTGCAGAAACAACACAAAACATCAAGGGGCCATGTAGGTTTTTTTAAACCTTAAATGGTTTTATTTATATATATATATATATATATATATATTTTTTTTTTTTTTTTTGGAGCACACTAGAACTACAGCTGGTAACTTTTACTTATAATGTGTTACAGTCATATCCCCATTCGCACATTCGGGTGCCTTCACAAGCATGTGAGAATGGCCTTGTTTGAGATGAGCGGCGCCTCGCCTGGAAAACAGGTGAGAGCAGACGGACGCAGCGGTGGGAGTGGCTAAAAGCCTGCGTTTAAGTGGGACAGGTTTCTCTACATGTAGCTTGCGGGTGACGATGGCTGAAGAAATCGCATTAGCGTTCATAATTGCGTAACCCTCTGGTGCCTGTTAGCAACTGAAACACATCCTCACATGCGTGTGGAGATCATGTGTTGTAGACATGTGCTTATGGAGACATGACTGTAACAATAAGTAAAGGTTAGCAGCTGTAGTTTTAGTGTGCTCATAGGAAACGTGACAAAAGAACGTAATCACATTTCTCTGTATGGCCTGTATAGTTGTCATCATCAACGTAACATGATTTACAGAATACATGTGACCAACTATCATTTAACGTTCCACCACAGGATGTTTGGATCAAAAGTCGGCGTTGAAGCTTCTTTCCGGAGTATTTCTCTTATCTGATGGCACCATCTAGTGGCTGACAAGCATATCACACAAAAAGTCTGTTCCTCTGTTTGTTTAAGATGGCGACTTCACGTTTCTGGTTATAAATGTGCTTCTGCAGCTGACAAACGGAGCTAAAACACGCTGTTTTACGAGTATTATTCTCATGTCATGTTGTGTTTTCATATATTTATATTTTAGAGACTTACTTGTCCGTGAAACGTTCATCAACTCTGCATCAGCCGAGGTATTCCTTAAATTTGAAGCACGTAAGCGGTAGTCTAACACAGTTGGTTAGCTCTGGTCGGCGCTCAGTTCCCTATTGAATGGAGCTCTGTGGGGCAGGGGGCGTGTTTAGCAAAAAAAAAAAAAAAAGACATATTGCTTACATTTGATCACAGCACATGATGGGATAATCACTTTAACAGATTCTGAACAATCATACATCATTTTTGAAAGGGGAAAACTCCGGAATGCAGCTTTAAGTCGGATCCAACCGGCATGCACCGCACGCCGATCACTGGTATTCTAATCTGCGCAGAACTGGCTCATCTCGAACACGGCCATTTACTTCCTGGATTGTTGGATTGTCTGGGCATGGCAACGACACGTGTGACACAGCCAAGATGGCGTACGTGGGAACCGCCCTTTTGGCCTCATGAGGAGGGAAGTGGGAGGCTTTGTCCAGGATTATTACACGTCTGTGGAGGAGACCCAGAGGGAGTCTTCTCTGACGTGGCCCACCAGGAGAAGCTGGAGAGGGTCCAGGTGTCCATCATGAATCTGTTCCGTCTGCAGCCGTGAACAGATGGACAGACTCCCACTTTGACAACTGCTTCAGTTGAACTTTAACCTTTTGAGAAGAACAGCCCAGTAGCGTCCTCTTTAGCCCCGGATAAATGTGTGAAGTCACTTTTTGTTCTGCTGATAACAGCTGGAGGACAGAAATGAAACCAGCTCACGGATGAAGCTGGTTTTATTTCCGTCCTCGGAGTCCAAACTGCTCCCGCTGACGTGGTTTACAGCCGCTCCAGCTGAACTTTACCCGTTTTATGATGCTGCACCTGAAGAAAAGGAGCTGGACGGGAGCCGGGATGTTTAGAAGAGCAGAGTCTGAGCTGCACCATGAGGTGAGTGCAGATGTCTGCATTAATACCGGATTGACTTTATTTATGGAGAAATCCTTAGTTATTACTTTACTGTCTCATCTCCCTCAGAGGGCTCGTCCCAATCATTTCTTTTACTCTTTAGCCTTTTGTCCTTATTTGTTTTCCTCCTTTGCTGAACATCTAAACTCAACCTGTTGTCTGAGAGTTCACTTTCGTCCTTTTTGATGTCTTTCAGCTCTGCTCAGAGTCAGACAGGACTTTGGTCCAAACTGGAGGTCCTGGAGTGCCACTTCACCTGGGATCTGGCTCCTAGCAGGTCCCGACTGCTCCGCCTGCGGGACGAGCTGGAGGACATCGGCTCGGAGGAGGGATACTGCTGGCTGGGTCACATCTACAACCTGCAGGGCTTCGTTCACTGTCAGCTGGGCTTCGTCAAAGAGGCGCTGCGGTTTTTCTGCAGGGCCGCAGAGGCTTTCCGACAGCTCAGGAACACCGTCTCAGATGAGGGCCCGTGGCTGGTGGTGAATTACGGAAATCTGGCTTGGCTGCACCACCACCTGGGGGAGCAAGCCCAGAGTCAGGGATATCTGTCAAAGCTGGAGGCCCTGATGAGTGAATATCCGTCTCCGTGCCTGGATGAACCCCATCCAGAGATCTGTGCTGAAAAGGCCTGGACTCTGATGAAGTTTAGCAGCAGCGAGAAGCTGCTGGCTGCAGATTACTTCCAGAGGGCCATCAGAATGCAGCCAGACATGGTGGAGTGGCAAACCAGCCGAGTGCTGGCTTTAGTAAATGCCTTCATGCACCAAAGAGCACACACGGATGTGGACATCTTAGAGAAAATGAAGATTGCCAAAGAGCACGACCCAGATAACTTGTACCTCGCTGCTCTTTACCTGGAAGCTCGAGCTCAGAAAGGAGCAAAAGTTCAGGATGAGGCACACAAGTTGGCCAGGAGAGTTTTAGCAAAGCCGGTGAGCAGCTACAGCGGCATCAAGCCATTACTGCGGCTCTACAGGATCCACGTCTCCATGGATGAAGCCATCGATTTAGCAGAGGAGGCTCTGGAAAGGCATCCAGGTGCACGCTACATAAAGAGATGTGCTGCAATCTGCTACAAGAGGAAAGTCTTCTCGCAGAGCAACAGTCACCTGGAGCCCAGCCGGATGCACAGAGCCATCAGTCTCCACAGAGAGGTCATCGCTCTCTACCCTCATTCCTCTCTCCAGATGCAAACATCTCTGGCAAACATTCACGCAAAATTAAATCAGCGAGCAGAAGCTGAGGAAATGTTTCAGGAACTGCTGAGAACTGACCTGGACGCTGAAGGAGAGCAGATGGTTTGCAGTTATTATGCAAAATATTTAGAGTTCAGTCAAAAGGAGAAGCACAGGTCGGTAAAATATTACATGACAGCAGCAGCTGTCCCACATCAGTCCTTCTACAGGGAGGACAGCATCAGAAGGCTGGAGAAGATCAGAGAAGAGAACCTGCCGCCCACGAGCAGAGAGGTCCACGAGTTCCTGCTGGATCTGACAGACTGACCCGGATTCATGCGTGTTTACCGGGATGATAAACACGAAGGAAACAGACGAATAAAGTCTAAATTAAGGTTTTGTGTTAATAAAATTATCTTTAATACATTTTAATTTTTTCTGCTACTTATTGGAACTCATTTATTTATTTATTTAGTTCACAAAAGTAAAATATTCTGATTAAAAATAAAATATTTGAAATGTTGCTTCTGTCAGTTACTGGAGTAAAATGAGAAAGAATCCACTCAACATTTAGAGATTTAAAAAATCTCAATTAACTGATTTTAACCTTTTGCCCCCCCCCCCCCCCCCCCCCCCCCGGTCTTTTTTATTCTGGTTTTTACTTTCTTCTGACTGATCATGAACTTTGTGATCGATTGCTCTGGTCTACAGTGTGCTGTCCTGACGACAGACCGGTACAACGCCCAATAAATTATTAGCAAAAATCAGAATTAAGAAATAAACACAATGAAATGAACCGGTTCCAACGTTGTTTGAACCAATTTTTACGGCTAAACGAAACTAAAATTAATCGACTCTTTCGGTTCCCAAACGGCTCCTCACATTTTTTGTGCCTGAGCCACCTCAGCTGGTTCCTCTCGGCATAGTTTTTAAACTAATTTATCACCAGAAATCATGTAAAATCCATCTGTCCATTTTCATCCGCTTATCCGGAGTTGGGTCGCGGGGGCAGCTTCTACTAGCTGAGACGTTCTCTGCTGTTTCCTGGACTCTAAACCAACAGCAGCCTTCCCCGTCGTTAGCCAAGATGGGTGAGCCCATGAATGTTAGTGACAGTGTCACGTAGATCTGCCAGGCTTTCCTAGAGATTCCCCGTCAGTTTTCTATCAGAAGCTAATAAAGGAGATAGATGTAGGAGACTATTTTCATGTTCAGCCTGCATGAAACACTCAGAGTGCCTGATTATCAGAAATAATAATTAAAACATGTTTTTCGGTGTTCAACACCTTTAACAATACAGTCTCTGAACAAATAAACATTAACGTGTATTACATAATATACAAGTACTACATGTAGCAAAATCACATGACTTTTTTATTACTTTATTTTTTTTAATATAAAACAAATCACGGTACAAAAACATAAAAACACGCTCTGCCGACGTGGCTTGTGACGTTTTGACGTAGGCTGTTAATGAACTTCCGGTTTGGATGTTAAAAGAACGTCCGGGTCGTTTTGGCTGCTCGTCGTTCATAAACTACAGAAACGTTTGTTTCCCATGAGCAGTCCGGTTTAAGTCGTTGCCGACGGGCTGAGAGCAGACACATCAGAAGGTTTCCTCCGTGAAGAATCAACTCTGGTAAACTTTAGAGAACGCTTCCGCGCCGCGCGAGCTGCGCGAGCAGCAGCCCGAGTTTCATACAAAAAACGTCTAAATTAAACAAAAATCGGCTGCCAGCTAATGTTACTTCCGTCACTAACGTCATTTTTACCTCATAACAATTGTTGGGTTGTTCTGAAATGTTCGGCTTGAAATGTTCCCGCTAGACTAATAAATCCGTTATTTTCCTACGAATATTGTTGCATTTTAAGCTAATTCTGGTGTATCACCGCTAACAGTTAAATTTGGGTGTTGATGGTTTTTGTTTATGCCGAATTGGTAAAATAAAAAAAATCGTATTTCGTGTATTTAAATGTAAGACACGTGACCTTTTCCTCAATCATCAGCGTGAACTGTGTTTTAGGTGGATTTGTCGTCTAAGATGAACATTGGCTCTAAGAATAAGAAACGTGTGGTTCTGCTCAGCCGCCCAGAACTTCCTAATGTGGACCAGATCCTGGAGGACATCAGCAAGGCTGCTCCTGATGATCCGGTCTTCAACGTCCTGGAGAAAACTGGGAAAGGCGAGTCCACATAGATGACCTTATAACAAACACGGTTATCTTCTTAGTTTAAATCAAAACTTGTCTTGTTCTGTTTAACACTTCACAATAAAAGCCCATTTCTGTTTTGATGTTCAGCATCTTGGTTACATCATGTTTAAGAAAAACGAGCAAAACAGTTTTTAAGATGGCCAAGAATGATATTCTTTATAAAATCAGGGATGCTTGTGTTTCATGGCCTTGCTCCATCATTCTGGATTCTGGTTGTTGAGCTTTGGTCTCATCTGCTCTCTGCAGAATGGTCCCTCCTTGCAGACAGTGAGGTGGAGCACCGGTTCCTGCAGTGTCGCCGGTACCTGGAGCTGAATGAGCGGCTGCGGGAGGCTCAAGGCCAGCTCCAGCGGCAGTGGGAAGAGCTACTGGCTGTGGGAGAGCAGCTGGACAGAAAAGTGGAAGAGATCAAAGGTCAACTTCTCTGACTCTACACCATTTCTGCTTGGGACACTTTCTCTGAACTCTGACTGGTCCAAGTGCCTTTGAGCCAGACAGCAGTGGCGCCACAGTGCTGGATGAGTTTTGAACTCTCAAATGGGCCGGGCTCTGCCGACCTCGTATCTGCCTCGCAGTAAAAGCTGCAGAAAGTCTTCTTTTGAAAGGATAACAGCCGTTTGGCTCACAGTGAAGGAAACGCAACGATGAGTCACATGAAAAGTAAATCTGAGAAGAAAGGAGAGTAAATCAGGAGAAACGGACAGAAATGAACAAATGCACAACTTTAATGTTTGTAATAAAAGTAAGTTCATCTGGAAAAGCAAAGCTGACCGGGGAAAAGTAAATATTAAAATGATCGTAAGCATTTTATTTTTGTCGTTTCTTCTCCGTACACAGAAATATTTAAAGTTTTCTAAATACATGAAATATTTTTAAAATGATTTGATTGTTATAAAAGGTTGTAAAAACAAGAGCAAACAGATGGAAAGCATTTTTAAAATAATGCCCAAACAAACAAAATCAAGACTAAAAGGTTAACATTTAAAGGACCACTTACCAACATTAAAACACCGGGTTACCCAAACAGAAGGTGTTTTAAAAAACACACGTTGATATTAAAAATCGACGCACTAAGAAAACACCCGAGTGTTTTAAAATCCCAAAGTCGGCAAACTACGATGTTAACCTTAAAACAGAGTCAACATCAAACAAAGATTCATTTGGATCACTCAGAGTTAAAACTATTAAAGTTAAAACTCATCAAAACGAAGGTGTTGAAACCAAAACGAGGCCTGGAGGACAGCAGAACCCTGCAGCCTTTTACCCCGGGTGTGGGTCATCAGGAGGATTCAGCTCAGCTGGGCTCCTCAGCAGCCTGGAGGAGAGGAGGAGGAGGGGCGGGGTGATCCTGGCTCCTGCACCTGAAGAGGCCAGGCTGGTGGTCATAACACTGTTCATGGTTAAATAACAGAGGAAACCAGGTGAATGTGAACTCTTACAACTTCATAAAACCGATGAGAATCTGCATGTGTACCTTGTCTCTCACTCACACACACACACACACACACCTGGTTCAGATCCCTAACCCTTGTTCAGCGCCGACCTGCTGACACATAAAATAGAAAAGCAGTTGAGCTCAGCTGTGGTGCGTTCGCTGACCCCATAAAACGACTAAAAAAACTGATGTTTGACTTTAAATGGGTGTATTAATATTTATTTACTTTCCAGACTAAATTATTTGAAGTAGCTCAGTTTGCTGGAAAACGGTCTTTTCTGTTTTCATGACCACCTCCCATTTGTGCATCTGTGCCGTATAAAAGTAGAAATAAACGTCATCAAACTGAACATGAAAACACAAACTTCTGTTTGATGTTTCTCATTAAACACGAACGCCTGAAGGAAGTCCACCAGACCGTTTTAAGGAATCACATCACTTTTATTGGAATGAAACATTTATAATGACACACTTCTGCTGTTTGCATGTTTGTCGCGACCCCGTGACCCCGCCTGCCATCTTGTTCACATGCAGGATGAGATGTTTTGTACCATTCTGCTCCAAACGGGTCGGATCCAGACGTGAACAAAGTCAGCGGCAACACCAACCACAACTCTCATCTCCTTTAACTTCATATTTAGTTTTTAGGGGCCAGGGGCGTGTCCAGGGAGTGGCCTGGGGTAGCACATGCCACCCTTGGAATCTGATTGGCCACCCCAGGTGCCACCACACTAATTTACCTTTAAATAGGCTTTTCATTGTCCACAAACGGCTTGGGGGTAAAACAAAAAAAGCATAACCATTGGTGCCACCCATGCACAAAGTTGTGCCTCACCTGGGCCACCCCATTTTAAAAGATCTGGACACGCCACTGTTAGGGCCGTGAAGTCATTCCCACATCCTAAATCTGTCTTTTCAAGGTTAAACAGAGGACTACAGACTACTGCCAGTCCTAATCTGTCTGACACGTCAGCAAGGGCAGTAAATTTATTCATAATCTATAAATGAATAATTGTCATTTGACATCATGGTCACAGATGTTGATAATTACCGTAAAAACCACCCAAATACCTATTTTTCTTTTACACTTATGTAGTTTGCGACAATGAAAACGAATTACGAGCAGCAGGCTTTTTCTACTGGAACGTTGGGATTTTAACGGTTCCCGGATTTCTTTCTCTTCTTGGAATGATGCTGCTGTTCATGTTCTCACTTCTTTCGGTTGGTTTGGTACTGAAAAGACAGATTTCAGAAGGATGTTGGCCTTTAAAAAGCTGCCAGGGTTTGGTTCGGTACAGGGTGGTCTCTGAGTAAACAGCCCCGTAACGCAGGCTAAACACTCTCCCATCCACACCTACAGGCACACGTGAAGGAGGGACGGGTACGACTACAGAGAATACTCATAATCCTCTCCAACTATTGCTACTTTTACAGCAACACGGTTAAGCAGAAACGAACATGTTGTGCAGAGTTGAAGAGCTAAGTGCCGGATCCAGGTCCGTACCACCACAAGCCTCATGGCGCAGAAATGGGGACAGAATTAAGAAGATTAAGCTTTCAGAAAAGGAGACGATCTCAGCCAAATGTTGGTGCTGAAACGATGTGACCTAAAACAAAATACTGGTTTTAGTCCTGGATTTCTAATGCAGACGCCCTCTTTACTCCATAAACGCCCTCCTCTTTGACTTGTTTTATCCTGATGTGTCATCATGGCCAGAGGCGCTAATCTCCAGGGACGTCCTGGTTAATAAAAGGTTATTGCCAGTGTTGAAACTTTAGATCTATTCTATGATTTATGTGGGTCCTATTATATATTTTTAGTTTCAAGAGGCCTCTAACATTTTAACATTTGTTTTATTTTATTTTACAAACCATTCCCTTTTACCAGGCCACAGTTGTAAATAAAATAATTGTTTTTAATCTGGTTTTTGCTGGTTTTAATAAAGGGTTAAAAAGTCTGATTGGTTAAAAACAACAAACTAACGTACTTATGAAGGATTTAGCAAAAAAATCTGTCTCTCGAAGGGATTTGAGCTCTAAAGTTTCAGTACACTCCAGAATGAGCCTGCTGTTGTTGACCACGCCCACCCATCCCCTGATAGGCTGCTGTTACAACCCCGGCACTGGGGGGGGGGGGGGGGGGGAATCATGTGTGGAGAGGAGGGGGTCACATAAAACTTAACAGGAGGAAAAATGAGGCACAAAACGAACAAACACGAAACGAGAACGCCTATATTCTTACAAAAAGAGTACCGTATTTTTTGGAGTATAAGTCGCACCAGCCATAAAATGTAAAACGAAGAAGAGAAAAACATATATAAGTCGCATTTTGGGGGGGAATTTTATTATTTTTCTTACAAAATCTGAGACCAAGCATTTCACACTGCAAGACAAGTACCAGTAACAATAAAAGAATAAACAACGCGGGCGCAGCAGCGCGCCACGGTCTCCAGCAGAGGATGGCGGTGTTTCAAACCCTCCCAGCGGGGCAGAGGAGCTGAAACCTGGACCGGAGCCGGTGTCGGTACAGGATCGGCTCGGGGTCCTTCGACTGCCGATAACGTCACATTACTGCAAATCTCGGCTTTCACACATACGACACATAAGACATCAGCAGTTTTGTTAATAAATTCTTGTTTGTCAACACCTGAATGTTTTCTTTATAATTGTAATTTGTTAATAAAACACCATATTATCTTTGTTTTGTAAAGAATGTGAAACTGCATAAAACCAACATCGGACTGACAAACAATAGAACAGTTCTTATATGTGAAGCCACATCTGTTAGTATTAATGTGGAGTTCTTCTGTATATTTCCTTAGTTGTTATCTTGGTGTCTTTCAATAAAGTTCTTATATTTTATTTTGCCCCATTTCATCAACATCAAGAGCTTTTGAGGGTCACCGTTTATCATTTGCTTATATTTTACATTTCCTTTAGAAATTCAAACATATTTTCTCCAAAACGTGTTGATTTTTGGACTACAGGACTACAACCACTAAGACTACAACCGCAAATTTGTTCTGACCAATCAAAATCATAACGTGATAACGTCTCTTCCGTAAGCTTCATGTTCAGCCAATCAACTACTTTGACATCATCGGCAGTCGAAGGACCCCGAGCCGATCCTGCACCGACACCGGCCCGCAGCAGCGCGCAACGGTCTCCAGCAGGTGATGGCGGGGAAGGGGAGCTCATTCCTGGTCCAGAGCCGGCCCACAGCAGCGCGGTATACATAATTTGGTATATAAGTCGCAGGACCAGCCAGATTATGAATAAAAGTGCGACTTACAGTCCGGAAAATACGATAAGTTATTTAACGGATTTAAATGAACTGAAATGCAGAGATTTCACCTGCTCAAAACGGGCTACAATTAAATAAGGAATGATCCTTTTTATGCAAATTCTAATCTAAACGAAAATAGTCCCGTTATCTACTAACTTAACTCAAAATTCCCTGGAGGGACAAACTCTAGAACACAAAAATTAAGATCAAAAAGCGATCTTCTCAACCACGTTCACTCTCCCAAAACCGGGTGGGCGTTCAACAGATTCAAAAAGGGCAACACCAAAGATCATGTAATGATTGTTCCAAGTTAGCGCAGTTAGCGTTGCTCACAAACATTCTTAGCTCTAATGTAATCTCTGTTTTCAAAGTACCAACAACCACGGAGGTCTTTAACGACTGGTTGAGATCACCGCCGTTTGTCTCCCGTGTAAGTAAATAACGGGAATGTTGTCCAGCTACGCTCATCAGTTGCCGGCAGGAGCGCGGGTCTGGACCAACCAGGAGGCCGGAAGGCTGGAACTGCAGGGAGAGTTTTGGGCGGCGTCTATAACAGCTGCTATCGGGGGAGGAGCTTGGATATCCAGGAGGGGCTCCAAGTAGAGCCGCTGCCCCTCTAGCATCCACAAGTAAGAGGGGTGGTATGCTAATTTTTGTGAATGTGACAGCTCAATAATGGGGAAAACCCCAGCTTACTTTAGACCTATACTTCCTGAAGCAAAACACTGTCAGAAAATACAGTTTGCTTCACCCTCTCTTTAAATTCCTATTTATAAAGAAGGGTGAGATCCACCTTGCAACACAAAAAGATTGGGAAAGGTGAGTTTTTGTAAAATATGCTCTCTTTAAAGCAGGAAGAACACAATGATGAATTACTTTGTTGTTGGTAATAGCTAGTAGCTTAGTAGCTAGCCAGCTGTATCGTACCGCTCAATAGTCTCAGTGCTGTCCCTTTTGCTGCACCAGAAGGCCCAATCACCTCTGACCCCATGTTCTTCACACACTTGATATCGGGCAACACCTGAATCTAATATCAAATAAATTCCACAGCATTAACATGTACATTAGCATTGTGTTAGCATGTGGCTACAATGTTTTTCTACTGATTTTGAGTGTTCATAAGTCTTTTGTGACATGAGAACTTAAATGGCGCTGGGCTTAAAAAGCTGTTCCACCTCAGTGTTGTCAGTGATTACGCGTGTGTGTATACAGTCGAATATATTAGCATGCTGTCAGGGAGTAACTCTCACCAGGAGGATTCCGTATACCTGCATGTTATTTACAATACCAAAGGTGACAGGACCCAGGGTTACTGAGAGTTTGGAACGTGGCAGACTGTTGCAGTAGTTTCTGTGACGGAAATGGGTTGCAGTTTGTGTCAGAGTGAACATTTATGGTAATTACTACTTGAAATTAAAACGGTTAGTTATACACCATGTCAGGGCAAGAGAGAAAGCTAACTTTATGGAATTCAGAGTGTCAGGATTACTTACTGAACCCAGTTAACTGTTATGTCAGTTTTAATTTCCAGTATAGGGATGCAAAGTGGATGTCTGCTAATACTGGGATTTTAAAATGACTGTGTATGGTGATTAAATATCAAGACAATTAGGGATGTCCCATTCCGATATCGATATCGGAAGTAATTCGATATCGGCCCAAAAACACTGTATCGGATTATATCGGACTGCGTCAAAACTGTCCGATGTAAGCAGTCCGTTAAGGTTCACATTTTTGCAACCAATGGTTAAAAAAAAATTGCCATTTTTTCATACTTACTATTATTGGCTCTTCTTCTCTGATTAAGTAACATCACTTGATCAATCCTTTCATACATTCCACACTACAAAACAGGTAAACGTATGTATGATTTGTGCTGATATCGTATCGTATCGTATCGATATCGGTATCGGTCAATCCTGAAGGCTGCAACATTGGTATCGTATCGGAAGTGAAAAAGTTGTATCGGGACATCGCTAAAGACGATAGCTATGTCCCACAACTGCTTTATCCTGAACCACAGACACGTTGCATCAGCACTGCAAAAAACTGCCTTTTGATTTAATGTTTACATTCGAGCTGAGCATGCTTTATTAAGCTAAGTCCTTGTACACATTGTCAGAGATGTCATGGGAAGCTCAACATTGGCACTTTTTAGACATGCTGATGTTCCAATAATCTGCATCAGAAACTTTAATGGGCTACCTGAAAGTTGGATTGAAAAGGATGAGGGAACAGAACGTTTGACACATGGCTTAATGTAGAAGTTCTTGAAGTGCATAGCATGTCTAAAAAGAACATTAATGTTAAGCTGCCAAATATACCACAAGGTGCAACTGAGAAAGTAGGAGTAAAATTAGAATATTCTGGTGTTTATAGCTTGAGTATTAATAAAACACAGACACTGGAATAACAGTGAGAATAATACTAGTTATCCGTTACATCAATTGGAAGAAATGTTTCATCACAAATGGCTTCACCAAACCTCCTGGGCTACAAACATCTTATTTGTTGAGCAGTGAAGCAACAGCTAAAAGCTTTGATGTACGGTACATAAAAATACTTTACAACTCACTGAATGTGTGTCCTTGTTGAGATTTGGGCTCTCTACCGCAGTTAGAACCTTTTCAAACAGTAGTCCTGTTTTGTTCTTCATAAGGTGGTATAACATTGTTCCAGTCAGTGGTGTCCAAGAAAGCGATGGTCATTCATGTGCTGAACTCCAGTTCATTGTCTCCTGCTTTCAGCTTCCACCTCACTGCTAGTGGACAATATTTACTTATCAAATACAAAAAAGTATAAAAAAAATGCCTTTTTCAGGTAAGATTTTCTCAGAAGTTTTTGTAGTGGTCCATTCCTATCAGACTTGTGTCAATGCGTACATCCAACTCGGTATGAACAGCAGATGGAAGCTCTGATCTATTGTTCTGAGAGAATATTTAGACTACAGTGAATGGGATACTAGAGAGTCAATGTCCAAGCTACAGGACCAGCCCACGTGTCCATCTGATTGCTGAGTTTCATTCTGGTGTCCTTCAAGTGGGCTAGTAATCCAAACAACGCTCTACGACTCTTTTTTTCCCACAGACTTTTCAGTGTTTGTTACTGCTTGGCTCTGCAAGTCTTGCAGGCGGCAGGACATGGGCCTCGGGATATAATTAAATGGAGTGACTCGGGCAGCCTTGCTTGGGGATCCTTGGCGGAAAGTGACAACTCCGCCAACGTGGTTGTCTGACGTACCTGTGGCGCTGTGGCTCCTTGTTGAACCATCTGACTCTGTGTCCTGAAGGTTAGCCCCAGAATTAGCACTAAATTTTCTAAGGAGAGCCAATCTCGCTGCTTCCTCTGAGATGACCGGGGCAGTTTCAGCTTTTGGAGAGGTGCTTGAGTTAGTCTTGTTATGAGATAAATCTTCTGTCTGGACTGTTGCATCACTTGTCTTGCGAGAGGCAAGCAGAATAGTTGGGAGTTTACCTAGAAGAGCTGGTGGCTTCGGCTTTTCTCCATCAGGAGAAAGCACCAGTGGTAAAGCATTAGCAGGCAAAGTGCTTTTTAATATCTGAGGTACATCTTCGTCCCTGATTCTCCTCCAAGTCACTCCATCATTATGGCGTGATGTGGATCTTTGCCCCTTTTTCTTCGTATCATCCTCACTTTTTGCTCTTCCACTTGAATCAGATGAAGACGAACGTAGCGAAGAGCGACTGGTCACTCGACTCAGTATGTTAATGCTTGGTGATGAGGCATGCCGTTTGAAAGTATCTTTGTCATATTGTTGTCTGACTCCTGAGATTCTGCCTGGCCCATTTCGCTGGGCTACCCTGCAGGGACTTTCAGAGCTTGTTCTCCTAGCCTGCCGTCTTGCAGAAAAATCGCGTTCACTTGATGTTGCCCTTGACAGAGATGTAGCCTGTTTTTGAATGCCAGAGTTTGGTCTCTGGACTTGCTGTGCACATCCAGGCTCTTTTACTTGCAGCCTTCTTGGAGGTTGCACCACAGCCTTCAGCTCCTGACAGCGTGATGAGCAAAGGAAGACAGCAGAGGCTCCAGGAACTGCCCTGCGAGGGGACCCATTCTGTGATCTTGGTGGTGTGTTGTGAGGAGAGCCATCACGTGTTGAGGCTGTCTTTGACTCCTTAATAAAAGTCAGCTGTCTCAAAATTCCATTCCGATCGGAGTCGCTACTGCTTGAATGGGCAGAGGTCATTCTAACCAGGTCATGTCGGTTAGCTGGTGTCACCCTTTTCCCAACAAGCTGATTACTTTGCCTGCAGGATGTTTGATTGGTTACCAATGGAGACAGAGGTCTTGATTGCTTGAGGGAACTCTGCATGAAAGGGATCCGTACAGGTGACTTCTGAGTTTTGGGAGGGGGAGACTTCTCGTTTTTGTTTACAACAGGGGAGCGCCCCCTTCGTTCAGGGGGACTAGTAGCTGGTGAGCTACTACTGGATGTGTCAGACATTTTTTGGATGGATTTGTTTGTCCGAGTTGGTGATGTTATTTTCTTTTGTGACTGTTTGGAGGGAGTAGAGCTCTGAGATGATCCGGAGGAGGAACTTTTTGGTATTCTTGGGGGTGGAGTAGAACTCCTCTTTGGAAGAGAAAGTTCCATGTCCTGAGGGTAGCCTAATCTGTGAAGGCTTTTTGACCGGTGCTGAGCAAGATTAGGGTTTTTAGGAGCATCTGTCTTAGTTGGCACTTTTCTGGGGGGAGGTCTTTGTGACGGAGCCATCTCTTTTGTTGGTGTGTAGATCACTGTCCTGCCTCTAAACACCACTGGTAAGTTCGGAACTGGCTTGCGCTTTTCAAAGTCTAGAGGTTTATTAGCTTTTTTGTCTTTGGCAAACTTCTTTTCTTTGGGTGTGAAGCTGGACGTAGACATAAATGACAGAACTGACTCAGTCTCTTCAGAGGACGGCTCTTGGGACTTGGAAGCTTGCAGCCCAGTCACAACACAGTTGGCACCTTCCTGTATGGCTCTCCATTCAACACTGTTGAGGTCAGAGTCTTTATCCCATCCAGTGTCATCGCTGTCCATCTCTTGGTCAAGGTCCCATCCATCTGGGATGTTTTGTTTCTGAGCATTTTCTGCCTTTTTCTTCCTTGAAGCAAACTTTCGTCTTTGTTTGGGCATCGCAGAGGTTATGCATTTTTGAAGGAGGTCATCCTCTGAGTCCATGCTGACAGAACTTGGTGAGCTTTGTTCATCATACTGACAATGCACCATCAGTGCCTTTGTTTGTTGTGCCATATTCAGAGTTTTATTGTGTCTGTTCTTGTACCAAACTTGCTGGGCTTTTGATTTGTGATCCTCAAATTCAGCATCACTGAGTGAACTGAGTGATGAACTCAGTGAGTAACATGCCACGGACTCATCCCTCATCAGATGTTGTTTAATCCTCTGGAACCCTCTGGGATTTCCTTGGAAGTTGTCAGTCCTGCCTATATTTGTCATGCTTCGGGAGATGGTGTTTCTACTGCCTTCCCTAATCTGCTTTTTAACGCTTCGCTTGGGTATTTCTTCGATTTTGTCATCATAGAAACTGTTACTATCCTCAGAAGAATGTGTCATTTGTCGAATGATTTTGTTTCCTTTATTTGTTCCTGACTTCATGTTACTGTCTGTGTTTTGTTTTGTGGTGGGCAGTTCCAGCTTTCTGTGGGAGCCTTGACCTTGTTGCCTCCTTTGCTGATTAGGAGACCAATCGCGATTCTTTAGGTTTGCTACTCTGTCAGCAACCTCTTTGCTCTGCATCAGCAACTTCTGGGTGGGAATCACATGCTTGGTTGTCCGGCTCATTTGGACCTCAGGTAGATAGTTGGTCCTGTTTGGCTTGTGGAAGTGTGAGAATATTCTCAGGTCTTCAATCCTCTTTGCCTCACTGTTGACCAATTCCTTTTTGTTCAGACCCTTGGCTGTGCAGTCTTTAGCCCCCCTGTCCTTTAGAGGATACTGAAGCGTTTCGTCGCTCAACGATGTTGTGCTGGAGAAGTTCACAGGTGTACCGTCTGCAGAATCAGTATAGGAAGAATCATCCAATCTGAATTCTTTTTGTGGGTTGACAGTTCTTCTCTTAGAAAACATTGGGGGTTTGCCATTTGGAAGCATGTTAGCTGGCAGATGCATTTGTTTTCGAATCTGGGAGCTGAGTATATGAGGGGGGATAGTTGTCATTAGAGAAGGTCTCACCTTTCTGAACTTTGAAGGCATTGCTGAGTTGATGCATTCCTTTAAAATTTCAATGTCATCATCGGAGTTACCCTCACTGTATTGCTCCCGAGCGTCAAAACCGTGCCCATCTCCATCAAGGAAAGGTAGGTTCTCATCATGTTGTTGCAGCAGAGGGGTTAGTTTCAGCTCCACGTCTTTTTGTATGTAGTGCTCATGAAGAGGCAGAGCACTTAAGCTAGAAGCACAGGAAAAGTTTTCAATGGGTTTTTCAACTGTGAAGTAGATCATAGTGTCCAGGTCTGGTGGAAGGTTAAACCTTTCCTTGGAATCTGTGATTTCCATGAACTTGCGCAGGCTGCTTTCCCATTGTCCTGCTATTCCTGCAGCTTGCGGTTCCTGTAGATTTGGCTCAACACAACATGGAGTCTTACTCCGACTAGGTGGCATAGTTTGTCCTGGGCTATCTGGTAGATCACTGGGGCTTATCGTTCCATCGATCATCTCACTGCATGGATCACTTTGGATTGAACTGGCAATCGATGGAGACTCAAAACTGCCCAGCGAACTGACTGAGCTACAGCGGCTCAAAACTAGAGGTGTTTCATGGATGTAGTTATCAGAGGAACTGGAAGGAGATCTGTCTTCCAATAAAGCAGGTGAAGCTCCTCTAAGGAACACCTTTTCCTTTTTGCTGGGGAATGGGATCTCAGTGGAACTCATCTCTTTGCTGGGAAAAGTTTTTGAGTCTGTCATCAAAAGCTGGCTGTCACTCAGATCTTCCAAGGTCTCATCCTCTTGTGCTTTATTCACCACCTCGCCATCCTCCACATCGATTATCTCTAATGATGAGTCACTCTCCAACTCATTTTCACTTTGTCCGTCTAGAGCTCCATCGCCAGAGGAGAGGGAGGATAGTGAACTGCAGCGGGAGAAGCAGATTGGAGTGTTTTCCACTGAGTATTTCTGGACTGTTTCCATAGTACCAACGGTTGGACTTCTGGCCGAATTCATGGGAGAAAATTTAGTGATGCTCCCACCAGTCATCACGGTGGGCACCCATGCTTGCCTCCTCATTGCCTGAGCCGCTTGCACATTAATGGCTGTCGTGGCAACCCCAAATTTGGCCACACTCTGAATGAGTGGAACGTGCTGGTATGAAGGAGAAAGTTTGATTGATTTCATGCTGACATCCGATGAGACTTTTGTGGATGCACTAACAGGTGATTGTACTTGTGGATCTTGGTTCTTTTCTATGTCTGCATGGCCAAGCTCTACAACTTTCACGTCTTTATTATCGACAGAATCTCTCTCTGGAATGTGCTGTTGGTCAGCCTCATTGAGGAGAGCCGATCCTACCTTCAGGTATTCTTGATGATCCACTTTTAAGTCAAGCTGGTTGGGTCGTTGTTGCGTTGACAGAGCTCTTGGAGAAGGTTGCAACTGGTCTTTGCTGCCGCAGTAGCCGTCACTAGTGCTGCCACTATTCAGGCTGTCTGTCGACAAACTTGAATGGGCCGCTTTTAAGCGTAAAAGAGTGTTTGCCCTGTTGAGGCGCTCTCTGTGGGCCAAACTGGCTGTACCAGAGAAACAGCAAGGGGAGCGTACATTTGCCGGAGCTTCATTGAGTTCATCCTGTCCATAAGGCCAATCGGCCAGGTGGTCCTCAGAGCTTAGGCTCA